>NC_143552.1:29444833-29748500 GCF_054136105.1 Typopeltis vanoorti
GCTAGTACCATCACTAGGAAGTCCCCTCCTCTACAACAGGTGCCTCATGGGGAGGAGTGTTTTGCCTGTCTTGCAGGATAGAAACCTGACTTTCTACCTCCATATGAAATTGTCTAACTCACCTTCAGATGAAACTTCCTGATAAAGATTCATCATGTCTTAGATGGTATTCAGACCTCATTCTTTCCAACCAAAGAATAACATCAAAAATTCACTGAGCTACAAAGGCATTGTATCTAATTTATCCAAGAGAATTAGTGCATCAAATTGATGCCTTCATCAAATTATTGAAATGCTGCTGAAAAACATAAATAGAATATAATTCTTTCATTAATAATGTGATAATAAATGAGTGAGATGAAAATCGCAGTGCATAATTACAACAGTTTGAACTTTCTAAAATTACATTTAGAAATAATTATACAGAAGTACAGATATATATTTTTAAAAATAAATTAAATTTCTGAATTAAGGAAATAAAATTAACCAATTTAATCTCCTACCTCCAGATATTGGGGAAGAAGTGAAATGTGAATCAGAAAAGGGGTGGGTCTGCGATGGTGCACTAGCTGTGCTTATGGCACCCATATCAGGTGAGAACTGAGGATCAGTTGAACTACACTGGCTACCTCGCTTTTTCCTAGTAATTAAATCATTTTGTTTCATGAAACTGTGTAATAATTAACATTGATCATCTTAATATTTTTTTTTTTTGTACCCAAAAAATGATATATAATTATACACAGAATAAAAGCATATGCAAATATGGTAGTGTTATAGCCCTAATAGAGTAATGAATTACCAGATTTATCTTTTTAAAATTTTGTGTCAGACTAACAGCCCTATTTGTTTATTATTCTTCTTCTTCTTCTTCAGCCTTCTGGTTCTGTCCACTGCTGGACGAAGGTCTCCCCCATGATTTTCCAGATCACTCGGTTTTCTGTCTCTCCCATCCATCTCACTCCTGCAATTTGTTCCAGTTCATCTCTCCACCTTCTTCTCGGTCTTCCTCTTTGTCTTGCTCCATCCATTGGTCTTCACTCTGTTGTTTTTCTAGTCCATCTCCCATCACTGCATCTGGCAATATGGCCAGCCCCTCACCACTTAGCCTATTTAATGTATTTTACAATATCCATGACACCTGTTTGAGATCTTATCCAGGTATTTGTCTTCCTATCTCTTAATGTTATTTTTAGCATACTTCTTTCCATGCAATGTTGTGTTGTTCTCAGCTTTTTGTTTAGGGCTTCTGTTAAAGTCCATGTTTCCTCCTCCATATGTTAGGACAGGAAGTATGCACTGGTCGAAAGCTTTCCTTTTTAGACTCATAGGGATGTCACTTCTGAATATGTCTCTCATTTTCCCATAAGCCATCCATCCAAGGTGAATTCTCCATCCAATCTCTTTTCTTTGGCACTCCTCAAAGGATAACAATTGGCCCAAATATAAATATGAAGTAACTTGTTCTATTTCATGGTTTTCAACTTTGATAGTTCTATGGTTTATGTATTTATTCATCATTATTTTTGTTTTTTCTCTATTTATTTTTAATCCAATTTCTCTGGAGGCTTCATTTAGTTGATTTAGCCTTTCTTCCAGATCTTCAAGATTATCTGCTATCAGGACAATATCATCTGCAAATTTCAGATGATGCAGCCTTTCTCCATTTATGTTTATTCCTTTTGTTTCCCAATCAAGGCTTCTAAAGACTTCCTCTAGTGCAGCTGTAAATAATTTGGGAGATATGGTGTCACCTTGCGATGTATTGGGAACTTTTCACTCTTTTTATATAATTTAATTACAGAAGTTGCATTATTGTAAATATGTTTTAGTGTTTCAATATATGGTTTCTCAGTTCCCTGTGTTTCAAGTGCTTTTAGTGTTGCAGATGTTTTAACTGAATCAAATGCTTTTGCATAGTCTATATAGGCCCAGACATAAGGGTTTATTGTATTCAATTGATTTTTCAATGAGCTGTCTTAATGTGTGAATATGGTCCAAAGTATTGTAATTCTTCCTGAATCCAGCTTGTTCGCATGATTGCATTCCCTCTACTTTAGATTTTATTCTATTATTTATAATTTTTGTGAAAACTTGTGGGGAGTAGATCTTATAGGTCTGTAGTTTTTAATTTCTTCCTTATTGCCCTTTTTAAAAATTAATATTAGAAGTGAATTGTTCCAATTTTTTGGAATTTTTCTCTGCTTTAGGCATTTATTCAAGAGTTTACTTAACTGTTTGATGACAGGGCTTCCTCCCAGTTTTAAGAAGTCTACCATAATTCCATCTTCTCCTGGGGTCTTTCCATTCTTCATTTCTCACAGTGCCATTTCACCTTGTAAGATCTCAGGGACATCGTGTTCTTCCTCACTCGAGTTACCCATAGATGATTCTTGGATGTCCCAGTCTTTGTCTTCATAGAGTTCAGTATAAAATTCCTGAATTCTTTTGATTATTGCATCTCTATTTTTTATCAGTTCACCATTTTTTCCTCTTACAGCAGCTATTTCCTTTGTTCCAACTGATAATGTTCATCTTAGGGACCTTCATATTACTATTGTTTTCTATTGTTTCTTTAATTTTCCTAGTATTATATGATCTAAGTTCATGTTTCACCCTTTTACGTATAGTTTTACAAATTTCTATATATTCTATTTTATTGTGTCATTCAAATCTCTTTTCATATCTCTTCTTTTCTTCATCAGATCTAAGGTTTCCTGTCTTAGTTTTTTCTCTCCTTGGTGCCTTTTTACACCTCCTATTTCTAGTGCACAATTCAAGATAGAGTTTGTTAATATTTCATTAGCATCATCGATGGTAGTAGCTGTGTTTAACTTTTTTAGTTCATTTTTGAGTGATTCTCTATAACAATTTTTATTGTGGTAGAGGTTTTGTAGATTCACTAAATTTGTTTATTAGTGAGTGGGAAATCTTTGTAAGGTTGGTAAATACATTATTATTCCTTCTAGATGATTGACCAAAAAAAATATGCTGATTTAAAAACCTCACAGGAGCATTGAATGCCACGCATCCAATGTCAGCAACACATTAAATACTAAAAAAAAAATGAATGAAACAAAATAATTATTGATATAAAAGGTTCATAAAGATGTACTCAAAATGAAAATATAGTAATCCCTCAATTATCTAACCGCAACAGGAGAGTAATCCAAGTTGGATTACTAAAAGTGCATGTTACGTGGTGCTGTCAATTTGTTTTAGTTTTATTCATTTGAAGGTCAGATAATTGAGAGATCACCAACGAAACTAAACTATGAGGAATAGTTCACAGAAATTAACTAACTTTGATTTATTTGTAGATTATTATAATAAAAAACTAAACTTCTACATATTTTTCTGTTTACTAGCTTTATCAGGAAGATAAGTCATATGTATTGTTTTGGACATGAAGAATGAAGCATTAATTGCTGCACAAGGTGGTTACTGGCATAACTGAGATCTGACAGGTTATATGAACATATGTGACTTCCAAATGTCATGAAAAATGAGGCCCTGGATGCACTGCAATCATATCACCTCCTAGGATTTCTTAAGTGTTCTTCAAAAAAAAAAAAAAATTGTCTTCTAGATAATGCATTGAAACCAATCCATTTCATGATGTTCTGAGAAAATGTGTGCAGTGAGGCCACTGGTATCTTTTCTTTTATACTTAACGTTCACCCTGGTTAACCCCCCCCCCTCCCAGTTCTGTCTGTCTAACATGAGCTTTGTTCAAAATGAATGCTGTAATTCAGTGAAGGTAGAAACTTCTCTAGGGCATATACAAGTTTAAAAGCAATTCAAATTATATTGAGTTGTTCTAGAAACTGTGCTATATATCCTGTAACTCTGCCAATGTATGATATAGAGGAGTTACTGAAACCATGGAAAGCGAACCTGTAGATTGGGGGATGGGGGGGTGGGGAAACTATGGTAATCAGCAACAATCAATATAGAACCAAATAGAAAATTAGAGAAACTCATGTGGTAGCTCTCAACATTTCAAAAGCATTTGATAAGGCTTGGAACAAGGGCATACTTAACAAACTGCCAATCTATGATCTGCAACTGGATAAGCTTTCTCACAGTAGTTGGTTTCGTCTCTTCAGATTTCTCCACAATGCAGGAGTACTCCAGGGTTCTATACTTTTACCTACTTTTTTCTTCTTCCTGTATACAAATTACTAGCTCTCACAGACATATAACATTGCAGATGATGGTAAACTATTCCTCCTTTTCATTTGATGAACCTTGTAGTGCTATATTTATATATAACTATATAAAACTCCAATCTCCTGGCTATATCTCAGTGGGGTAAGGACAACTTTGTAGAGTTCAATATCACCAAAACTGACACAGGACTGAGTTTTGGGGACTATTGAAAGAACTCATATCCCTTTCCCAAACTTTCTATGATATTGAGATATCCAAATACAATCAGATTTTCCTTCTTGGACTGACCTACACCTCCAACCTTTCCTGACACAAACACATCTCAGCTGCTTCTAGCTTCTGCAGCTGTCAAAACACTCAGTATACTTTTTGTTCAAGGCACTATTTCTCATCATGTTTGAGGTTTAATGGAATATGTACAGCACAGAGAAAGGATTAAGTTCTCAGTCACTGAGATGGCTTCAGGGTGTACAAAATAACACACATGCACAAAAAGGTAATACAATGCTAAATGAAACACGTGGATATACAATACTAGTCTTATCTACAGTGTGCCCTCTATGCATCAGTTGGAGGCCTGGGTTGTGACTTGAGATCTCTGAGGATTAATGTTTCCCAAACTTTAGGAAGTTCCTTGAATCTGTATTTATTTAAATTCAGTTGATTTCTGAGGGCAGCTGCAGATTCCAAAAATGGTTTTTCTTTTCTAAATTTACTGTGATGGAGCATGGTGGTTTTATTTTCCAGATACACTTCATATACTCCAGGAATTGAAAGAGGGAGCTGATCTTTAGTGGCTTAAAAGCTGTGCAGAGGTTCTTTAAGGAGTTGGCTATTATTTTTTCAGATATAGCAAGATGTAGGGAATGGTGATGGCATTCCTAAAATCCTTTTGAAGAGATGATCATGGATTCAGGGGAGGATTGAATATTTTTTTTTTTATTTCTGTAGGAACTGTGGCTAATTGGATAGGAAGGCGTTGTGTGTATAGTTGAATTCTGTTGAAAGAGAGGTTCCACTGGAACAAAGCTTGCAGTCTCTATTGGTATCGCTATACATAATATCATAACTCTATATATAATATCATTGGAGGAGGGGGTCACACTGATATGATCGTCGGCTTATCAAGAGCTCCTGAAAAGATTAGTAGTATTTTATGTTATCATTGGCGATTTTACTAGAATTTTACGTAGTATTGTTTGCTTTTTGTTTCTTGGTGTGTCTGTGTGATTTTTGTGTGTTTTCTGTGTTATTTTAATTATTATTTTTAAGATAAGATTGCGTACATATGGCACCGATAAAAAAAAAATGCCGGCCAGGTCGCCATGTTTGTTTAAGAGTTTTGATATAAAAGAGTTTATGCAATGTGCTGTCTGTGAGATGTAAGCTTTGCGAAGAGAGGTGGGAGTCTGGTTAGATGGTGATAGTGGAGTTAATATGTGCAGAAAGTGTAAGGAGAATGAGGATCTCAAGTGTGTATCAGGTGGCGAGAGTGATATCGTTAAAGATAGTCAGAATATAGAAAATAGCGATGTGATAAGGAATTGCGAGGTAGTACCAGATAGGTGTGAGAGCGTCGTTGAAATTGTAAATGAAGGTTGAAAAACAGAACAAATGGATGATTTAATTGATAATGAAAATGGTAAAATAGATGCAAGTAGTGAAATCGCACGGTTGAGCGGAGTGATACACAGAGCAAAGCGGCAACTGGAGTGTATGGAAAAATGTGTGCTGAACGTACCGACTAATAAACAGCGAAAGTCTGTTATGAAAAATAATAGAATGTTCATAAACGTAAATAAAATGAAAGAGCAAATGCTGTATGGAGATTCACTATTAAGAGGTGTGATAGTTGAGAGTTTGATGAAATCGTACCAGCCGGGTGCGAACATAAAGGACATCAGCGAATCTAATCGAGTGCAAAAACAGAGGGTGAAAGAGATGATAATCGTGGCAGGAACAAATGATTTGAAAGAAGACAAAATGGAAATGATAGAGGATATGAAGGAATTACTTGAGGTATCAAAAGAGAAGCGTGAGAGAGTTAGGATGGTGAGTATTTTTCCACAGTATGACAGTGAAGTGTTTAGAAGGAGGGCCAAAATTGCCAATGACTTTATGCGTGGGTTATGCATGGAGAGTGGTGTGGAATTTGTGGATGTGTGGAGTGAATTCAATGGGCGAAATGATTTATATAAGATGGATGGGTTACATTTGAATGGATTTTGTGTATGGATGCTTGAAAAAGTGTTGATGAATGAAGTGGATGTACAGACTCAGGGAAACTAGATTTATTAAGGGGGGGGGGAGTAGATATGCAGACTTTAGAGAGGCAGTTGAGTGTATGAATGAGTATAATATGCATGAGCGAGTAAGAAGTACAACAAATCAGAATGGGATAATTAGTATAAGGCATCAAAGTAGGGATGGGACTAATGGTCTTCTGCAATTCATGTACACTAATGCCAGGAGTATTAGGAACAAGAAGGAAGAGTTTTTGGCTTTGGTTGGCACTTCTAGGCAACAGGTTGTTGGTATTAGTGAAACATGGCTGACAGAAGATGATAAAGCTAGTGGGATTGAATGCGATGGGTATAGCGCGTTCAGGAGTGACAGGGAGAATAAAAAGGGGGGGGGGGGGTTATTGATGATAGCTGATGAGTTGCAGCCAAGGAGTATAGAAGTTGAACTGCAGGATAGAGAAAAGAGCACATTTGAGGCTATTTGGTGTGAGATAGAACCTAGCAGAACAAAATATACAACTGGGTGCTGCTATAGACCAGGCGATGGAATAGATGGTGGGGATAGTATGCATAGGCAAATAGAAGAAATGAGCAGAAGGAGGGTAATTATTATGGGTGATTTCAATTATGGTAACATTGACTGGAAGGAGGAGAGGACACATGGGAGTAAGGAATTGGATTTTATGCGGTCATTAAAGGACAACTATCTGCGACAGCATGTAGTGGAAAATACTAGGGGGAAGAGAGTGCTTGACCTAGTAATTGCATCTGAAAATGTGGCCGTAACGAACATGACCACGTTGCCACCAATTGGTGAGTGATCATAAGGTCATGACTTGGGAGGTGGCTAAAGGAGTGGAATTTACAATTAAGACAGGGTACATGTGGAATTACTGGGCTGGTATGTATGACAAGCTTAGGAATGTGCTTGGCTTAGTGCCATGGCATGTAAAACTGCAAGGGCTGGATGTTGATAGTGCATGGGAGGTGGTTAAGAAGTGTTTGCAGGAGGCAATGGTTGCCTGTATACCAAGAGTCTGAATAATAAATCAAGTAGGGGTTAAATGGATGAATAACACTATTAAGCTTGAGCTGCAAAAAAAGAAACAATTGTGGAGGGAATTTAAGGAGAAAGGTGACCAGCAGGTGCAGGAACAGTATAAAGCTCAGGCCAGGATGGTAAGAAAAGCAAAACTGGATTACGAAAGAAAATCGGCAATGCAGGCTAAAGAGAATCCCAAACAGTTTTTTCAATATGTTGCAAGTAAAAGGAAAAATGTTCATGGCAGAATGATTTTAAAAAATGCTGAGGGTAGGAAGGTAACAGAATCACTCGATATAGTGGAATTACTGAGCGAGCACTTTGCAAGAGTATATCATCCAGGTGGTGACATTGCAGGAATGGAAGAACCAACAGCTTATACTGGAATTGTGATGAATGAAGTAGAGGTAAATAGTCTATTACAGAACCTCAATGTCAATACATCTGTGGGATTGGATGGTATACCAGCTCATGTCGTACGTGAAATGGCTAAAGAATTGTCAGTGCCCTTGACCATTTTGTTTAATTTGAGCCTAGGGTCTGGGTCAGTCCCAAGGGGGTGGAAAGAGGGGAAAATAGTTCCGCTGCATAAAGGTGGTTCCAAGGTTGCTGTTGAAAATGACCGGCCAATCAGCATAACAGGAATCATTATCAAGGTCTGGGAGAAAATAGTCAAGAGGAAAATAGAAGATTGGATAGATGAAAATGGGATACTGTATCGGAGACAGCTTGGTTTTGTGAAGGGTAGGTCATGCCTCAGTAACTTGCTCACATATTATAACACAGTGACGGCTGAACTGGATAAGGATAATGGGTTTACAGTGATTCTACTGGACCTTGCTAACGCCTTTGACTGGATACCACATGGAATTCTAATCAGTAAATTGCAGCATATGGGGATGGATATAGGGTTGGTGAGATGGATAGGAGTGTGGTTGACTGGAGAGATATCAGAGAGTAGTTTATTCAGGAGTAGAGTCTCCACAAGACGGCCTGTGACTAGTGGTGTACCACAAGGATCTGTTCTTAGACCACTACTGTTTATTTTGTTCATTAATGATATAGGAAAGGATCTGAGAGGAACAGTTCATTTGTTTGCGGATGATGCAAAATTGGGTAGGACAGTAGTGAATGCAGATGATGTAAAAATTTTGCAGGATGATTTGGATAGATTGGAGGTCTGGGCTAAGGAGAACGGATGTCAATTTAATGTGGCAAAATGTAAGGTTATACATTTTGCGGTGAAAAGATTAGCAGCAGTTTACTACATTGGTGGAACTATACTCCAGAAAATTGATGAGGCATGAGATTTAGGAGTGTTGGTGGATAAGGAGTTGAAGTTTAGGGGCCAAATCAGCTCATCAAATCACTTGGTTGCTGAAGAATACATTGACAAGCAGAGACAAGCAGGTTATTGTTCCTCTGTATCGATCCTTGATAAGACGCCATCTCGACTACTGTGCCCAGATTTGGTCACCTAGGTTTCTTCTTGATGAGGAGGGTGTTGAGAGGATCCAGAGGCGAGTGACCAAGATGATAGCAGGTCTGTGGAATGAACCTTATGAGAACAGGTTGAGGATTTGTGGGTTGCAAAAATTGGTTGATAGGCGGTGGAGGGGAGATATGATTGAGACATTCAAATTACTGAAGGGTTTCTATAAAATTAATTCAGAAGATATTTTTGAGAACAAGGCTGGTTGTGGGAGGACTAGGGGACATCCATGGAAATTGGGCAAAAGTGTGGTTAGTAAGGGTGTTAGAGCTGGGTTCTTTACTTTTAGAGTGGTGAATGAGTGGAATGGGCTGCCACAGTCTGTGGTGGATGCTGTGACAGTAAATGAGTTTAAGGCGTGGTATGATAGATACTGTATGAATGTCGAATAGTTGTGATGAACTGATTTGGAGCCTCCCTCAATGAGTCTAAGGACTTCCTGGAGTTGGCCGTAATAATAATAATAACTAACTTCCTATCTACAATTTTCTTCCATAGTAATCTGCTATGGTCAGGACTCCAATATTGTAAGATCATATATTTCAGTCTTCTAAGGCATTTCTTACTGTATTAATCCCCCTAGATCTAGCACACTGTATCAATCCACCTAAATCTAGCAAAAGAAGTGTTTTTTTTTTTTCAGGACAACAAAAAAAAACATTTATTTTGCCAACCTTTCCTGTCCCATTCTGTATAAGTAACCATATCACCTGAGATTATCTCTGCTCACACATTTCTGAATGCTGACAATGTCAAATTCCTTCCTAATATCCTGGTTTTTAATATTATTCTACCATTCATGCCATCTGTTCACTTTCCTAATCTTTCTTAGAATACTCATATTTGATCAAGTGTCGTTGATTTGGAATATGAGATCTGGTTTATTTCTAACCAGATCTCACATTCATAAGTTAAAATTAGATGAATATTGTCTTTTATACAGCTAGTTGACTTAGTTTTTTCAACTAATTTCTGTCTTATTCCATATAAATTTATTCAGTTAACCTCCTACCATACCAGCTTTGATAATTCTATTGTCTATTTCCATATTTAATTTGGCATCAACACATAAGGATCAAGGATCTTGGATATAATCATTTCATTGTGTTACTATAAATCTTATTATTTATATGATATAAAAATGAGGTGTCAAATCTTTCTCCAGTTGTTGAATGTGACCATGAAGTGATCACTTGGGTGGTGGCCAGCCATATGAGGACATCTTGGGAAAAAAGGGATATATATGTTGAACTACAAGGCTGGTGATTATGAAAAACTCGTGAGATGGCTTGCAGCTATATCATGGAATGAGGAATTAAATGAGAAGAGGATCAATGCTGCTTGTGCCACTATTCAGGAACTATCTGGCACAGACAATTTCTGAATGCATTCCAAAGGTCAGGAGGTTAATTAAGGCAGGTGTGAAATATGGACAACTGAAGAGGTATGGCATTGTTGGATTCTGATTATATAGAGATTGGAGTAATTATTATTTGTTTCAGAATCCAGCATGATCTTCCATCACATAGGCTAGACTTGTAAATATTATTTAATGTAATTCACTTGTTTATAATTTAATATTCATACAACTACCTTTAACCTTATTTAATATTTAATTAATTAATCAAAGATATATGTATTAATAATGAAAAGACTGTATTAAATATTATTAAGCTATTTTATTCATTACTATATTAATATTATAAGAACTTGTATTTGATAATTTAACTGCGCATTAATTGAAATGTAAATATTCTTTATTTATTCCTATTTGCAGAAGTTTAGCGTTATGCAATACCTCAATTTTATTATATTTTGTTTGGTTGTCATGGAGACGTATGTAAGTGAGCGAGCACGTTTTGGAACACCACATGAGGAGAAAGTTTATTGAAAAGAGTTTTAGATCACGAGAACAATTTAGGCGGGAAGGATGGATATAAAAAGGGAAGAACGTGGAAAATAAGAATAATAAGGAAACAGAGAGAGAGAGAGGATTAGCATTAGGTTGGAATCGGAGCATTCGGGAATCACAGTGCGATAATAGCGAGTCGGCAAGTCACTCAAGCAGCTAATAAAGTCTACTAGTCGAGAGGCAGTTAGCTAATAAATTGTAGAATAACAATTATAGCTACGGAAGACAGCTGAGTGACTACTAAATAGACTAGCAATACTTGAATTGAGATTTAATTTCAGGGCCGACCTTTCAAGGACACACAGAACCTTGAAGCAAAGCACAAAGTTACTAAAGAATAGTAGAACTGTAAAGTTGAAGTATACCGATAGCTGTGTTTAGAATTGTAGTGTCTAAGAATTAATTGAATGCCGGAAGGGTAAACAACTGTGCATATAAAACCTCAAGTTAAGGAATTATTGTGTTGCCCTATTTCATGAGTGATCAGTAGTACTTTATGCAACAACGTTTGTTTATGTGTATTGTGACGGATGATTAATTTAGTTATTGCTTAGAAGAATTATTTTAATGAGTGCCGTTTACTGCTTAAAGTGTTTACAGTTATAAAAAGTGTATATGTATAAGTAGATGAAGATAGAAAATTATCGCTAAGATTATTCCAACCATTAATATTTCTATACAGAGAAGTGTGTGAGTTTCATCCTAGAATTTCCTTATATTAACAGTAACCATTGAGGCAGTTAGCTAAAGTGTATATTTAAAAGTGTTTGTTTGTGAAGAGGTATTACTGCAATTTTTGTTGTATTTGGAACTTAAGGAACTGTGAGAAGACTGTATTATAGAGACAACAGATTTACCATTGTATGAGTTGAATGATTGAATTTACCTGAGGAGTTAAAATGTTTGTGATATCTTAATTACTCATTTAAACTTAAGTGTAAAATTTGTGATTTTAAAATTAAATGTTTGTTTTTGTTTATCTAAAGTTGTATTTTGCCTGAATCTCTTTTACTGCACCATTCATAAAATATTCAAACCAAAGCGGGTAAATTAAGTCAAATATACTCGACCGGTATATATTTCAAGGAGAAATAGTTGAAGGTTGATTTTTCTTCAATTCTTGAACTAATTCAGATATAGAGTGGCGTAGTCTATAAATATAAATTTTCTCTATATTTGTATTAGAAATCGACTAGCAACTATTTTTTGTTTAAGAACATCATAGTAACTAACATGTCGGATCCAAGGTACAGATTAAGAAATAGGATCCAACAGCATGTAATTCTAGAAGATGGCAATATGGAGGCAGTACAAGATGAGTAGCAACAACCAGTTTCTTAAGGGGGTACAAAGAGCAGGTGAAAAGTGGTTCACTAGATAAGAATAGCAAAAGTGCAATATGAGCAGCAGTTAGTTAACAAGTCAAAAAAAAAAACTAGAGAGTTCTTTTTACACATGACTAGTAGAAGAAAGAATGATTATGGAAGAAAAAGAATCCTTACACAGGCCTGCAAAATTCGAGTCATGAAAAGTTGTCTGGAAACTATTAACTGTTTCCGATTTATTTTCGACTGCTGATTTCAAATATCTCTTCCATTTTTCTCTATCACATAAGGATTTTTCACAAAATGGATCTCAATATTACAGTAAAATAGCTTTAAAATGAATTATATTAAATAAAATAACAGTATTTAAAATTTTCCGTAAACATTTTTGGAATGAAAGTATCGGAAAAAATTTTTTCAATTAAAGTAATTAAAGATTAATCTTTAGTACATACTTTATATTTCTCTGTGGTGTCTTTTTCTTTTTCCTTCAAAGCTTCTTTTTGAACTTTTTTTGTGAAATTCTTTTCTTGAGTCATCTCTGTGCAACATCCAGCAGTAGCCCACCATCATCTTGACATTCCACCTGCCCTGAAACCTTCTTTCCATCTCCTTGATGTCTTGGTGGAATCGCTCTCCTTGCTATTCGCTGACGGTTCCCAGATTCTCAGGAAAGTAGTCTAAATGAGAGTTGAAAAAGTGCACTTTTAAGCTCATGGAGCATCCAAAATCCTTGAATTTCTGCAGCACTGTCTTCCACAATCATTTTATTGTTGGGGTCCTTGTGATTTACAAAAATTTGGTCAACCTCTTTCAAAGCTTTCCACACTTCTTTTTCAACAGTTGCCATTTTTTCTTCAAACAGTTTATTCTTCATAAACTTCCTGATGTCCGGACCAATAAAAATACCTTCTTTCAATTTTGCTGTAGATAACTATAGGGTTGTAAGATGGATAGGTGGGTGGTTGATGGAGAGATATCAAAGAGTAGTTTATTCAAGGTCTAAGAACAGATCCTTGTGGTGCACCACTGCTGTTTATTTTGTTCATTAATGATATAGGAAAGGATCTAAGAGGAACAGTTCATTTGTTCGCTGATGATGCAAAGTTGGGTAGGGTGATGGTGAATGCAGAAAATGTCAAAATCTTGCAGGATGACTTGGATAGATTGGAGTTCTGGGCTAAGGAGAATGGATGTCAATTTAATGTGACAAAATGTAAGGTTATGCATTTTGGGATGAAAAGATTAGCAGCAGTATACCATAATGGTGGAACTGTACTCCAGGAGATTGATGAGGCCAGGGACTTGGGAGTGTTGGTGGATAGGGAGATGAAGTTTAGGGGGCACATTGCAAAAATGGCCAAATCAGCTCATCAACTCACTTGGTTGTTGAAAAATACCTTGACGAGCAGAGACAAGCAAGTTATTGTACCTCTGTACCGAGCCTTGATAAGACCTCATCTTGACTACTGTGCCCAGATTTGGTCACCTCAGTTCCTTCTTGATGGGGAGGAGGTGGAGAGGATCCAGAGGCGAGTGACTAAGATGATAGCAGGTCTATGGAATGAACCATATGAGAACAGGTTGAAGATTTGTGGGTTGCAGAAATTAGTTGATAGGCAGAAAAGGGGAGATAAGATTGAGACATTCAAATTGCTAAAGGGTTTCTATACAATTAATTCAGAGGATATTTTTGAGATCAGGACTGGTGGTGGGAGAACTAGGGGATACCTATGGAAGCTGGGCAAGAGTGTGGTTAGCAGGGGTGTTAGAGCTGGGTTCTTTACTTTTAGAGTGGTAAATGAGTGGAATAAGCTGCCAGAGTCTGTTGTGGGTGCTATGATGGTGAGTGAGTTCAATGCAAGGTATGTTAGATACTGTGAGAATGTCGTATAGATGTGTGGACATGATGTTTAGGGCCTCCCTCGATGAATCTAAGGATTCCCTGGAGTCGCCCGTAATAATAATAATAATAATCCCAGAAATTTTGCACAGATGTATTTAAAACACTCTCCTTCTTTCAACAAAGCCTTGACAAACTGCTTCATTAATCCCATCTTTGTGTGAAGTGGGGGGGTAAAAGGATTTTTTCCCGAGCAACCAAATTTTAGTGCAACACATTTTTACTTCCAGGTTCTAATGTGACTCTTTCTGACCATTCCTTCTTGATCCAATGTTACTCTCGATCTCGGCTGTCCCACTCGCACAAAAAGCACAGGTATTTGGTGTATCCTCTTTGTTAAGTGAATTTTTGCAACCTCTTGAAACCATTACAAACACCACTTAAAAGACAGTTAAACAAATTTTAACGAATTACATCAACACTATTACATGACACTACGTAAAAAAATTTTAAAAAAACGCAAACACATTAAATGAAATCTTCACACTAACTTAGAAAATATGCCACCTTTCAGAAATATGATAACCTTAGTAGTCAACAACTAACAAATCACACAAGAAAACGTGTCTGTGACAACAGGAAAGTCATCCATTATCTCGGTGAATCAGATTCAAAGTAGCCACCCGCTCCTCTTAAGAATGAGAAGTTCCGTGGAAAAAAGGTACTTCAAAAAAGCACTTATACAACTAATTAGCTGTAAATAAAGGAGAATGAAAATAAATACCAATGTGCTAAATTTAAATCCAAATACTACTAATAAAAATGATAAAATTAGAAATTGGGTAAAATTGGTGGGTAATGGAATTTTTTAACTATTTTTTCTGAACTCAGCACCTAAAAATCTATAAGAATCAATTATTACTTCTCAGACAACTTTTCCATTGCAGGCCTGTGTTATTGGTGAAAATCATAGAATTATAATCATTGCAGAGTATATAGCTGAGATATTAAATTAGCAATATATAAAGGTATTTTTTCACATAAAAGTGACATAATGCAGAATTTGAGTGCACTTGGGAGGAGAGAGAGAGAGAGAGAGAGAGAGAGAAGGTATATGAGGAATTAGTATACTTGATATGAATAATGTTGCAGGGATATCACAGTTCTGCTTTGTGGGAATGTTCTAATGCAAGGGTGTCCAACTTTTTACGTTCCATGCACCATACAACTTTTGTACACTTAAAAACTCCCTGTAAAAGTATGTTAATATAGACATATTTAATATAGACATGATATACTGATTTAAAATAAAAACAAGATAAACATTATTTACCTTAATGAAACTTTTGAGTTTCATTAAGGTTTCATTAAAGTTTCAATTTGAGTCTCTTTTGATTTTGCCAAGCTTTTAATGTTTGGAGTTAAATTAGTTACTGACGGAAGCAAAGATTTCTTAAGTTTGAGTCAATTGTGACTTCATTTTGTTTTTAATCAATTTCATGGCTGAATTCTTTACATCATTATGAAACAACAGATATAACTCTGGGCAAATTTTCTTAATAATGGAAAGTGCTCACAGGGTAATGATCACAAGAAATTAATCATGTTGGAAGTATTTGGAACTTAGCTCAATAATAAATTTGTTTTCAAGTCAATAAGTTTCTATTATGTTACTAGGCATCTTTGTGATTTTTTGTTCACTAGGTGAAAATGGGTTTATAAATGCAAATATGCAGTCCTCTTCTTTAGCAAAATCATGAAAAGACTTTCAACTGACTCTTGTAATAACTTGATTTTTTTCAATATATTTTGTAAAATTGCCATTATCTTCTCTCCAGCACATTCATTGCGTTCTTTTAAGTGCAGAAACTGGCTCAAATCCTCATTTTCTGAGAGGTAAACAATTTTAACTTCATTTTGAACACATTGATATCATTTACTAATCTAGGAAACAATTTGTTCTTGCCCTGCAGTTTCAAATTTAGATCACTGAGATGGCTAGTAGGATCAACTAAAAATACTAAATCAAAGAGCTAATTGTTATCACATAAAAAGGCTCTTTTCTCAGGCAGCTCATTTTTCTATGCTAGAAAATTATGAACAGTATTTTTCAGTTTCTAAAATCTACTCAGAACCTATCCTCTAGAAAGCCAACATACCTCACAACGAAGAACAAGATCACCATATTCCAAATCTAACATTTCACAATATTTTCTGAATTCTCTTCTGTTTAATCTTGCTCTTGTTCTTCTTGCTCTAATTTTCTTCGCACATTTCACAACCAGTAAAATTTAACGTTTTCCACAGGTAATTCTTGGTGTATAATGCAGTGATATTTTAGTAAAGGATGGCAGAAAAGTTTTCAAGCAAAGTTTTAGTCCCAGCAACTTTACCTATCATTGAAGGGGCTCCATCAGTACAAACACTGATGAGTTTACTAGAATCGCCTCGTAGATTTTCTAGGCATGATTTTACTTTCTCAAATATGTCTGATCCTCTTGTTTTTCTATAAAGTGATTAAAAACTGATAAATTTTTCAAAATGTTAAAATTATCATTGATTCCTCTTAAAATGCTTAACTAGGCTACATAACTAGGCAGCATATTCATCCTCTTCTTTAGCAAAATCATGAAAAGACTAACTGTTTGCTTTGAAAGAGCAATTTTCTCTGCTTTCCTTTTGATATTTTGATCACAAGACATCTTGCAAATATTTGGAGATAAGGCTTAACAATTTTTTCAGAGAAAGACATCTGTTTTTTGGCCAATGCTAAAGCAATTTGTAAAATGCTTCTGTCATCACCATACTTTCATAACTTCTTTTAACAAACATATTTCATCTTCTTTTAATTCCTTCCTTTTTCTTAATCACATATTTTCCCCATTACTCAGACCCAAACACTAGCTTCAGTTTTCCTTCTATTTCAGTTTGATGTTGTGTTAGGGGATATTTTAGTTTCTGTCGGATAATTAAACATTTCTGCAAATAATTATAACTATTGGGTACTTTATACAAGAAAAAATATTTCTTATTTATGGATAGGGTGTAATTGATGAGACATTGTTTAAATAATTGATATTTATTAAATTTAACAAATTATACATTTTAGCATGAAATAATTTTAACAAGAATAGCTAAAAACGCTTTTTTTAAATTTTAATAAGGCGTATGGTCTCCATTAACAGCGAAAACAGCAGTACATCTTGATTGTATGGACCGGATAAGATGATCAAACAGTTCTTGTGGGATATTTTCCTACTCTTCTGTGAAAGCAATTTCGAGCTCTTGAAGCAATCGTGGTGGCACCAGTCGAACAGAAATGTGTCTACCGAAAGCATCCCAGGCATGTTCAACTGGATTACAATCCAGAGAACAGGAAGGCCAGTCCATTCGTTCAATACCTTCTTCCTCAAACCACTCTTGTACCAAATTTGCACGGTGTGGACGAGCATTGTCATCCATAAAAATGAATTCTTGGCCAATTGCAGCCAACTGCGATACCTTTGGACTGCTAAGGAACCGTTTCTGATAAAGTAGAGATCAGTATGGCCACCTATACTTATTCCAGCCCATACCATCAAACTCCCACCTTGATGTTGGGGACTTTCCCAAACAAACTGTGGATTATTTCTTGTTCCACTTTCATGCCATATCAAGATACGTTGGTTATCTGGTTGCAGACTGAACCTGGACTCGTCACAAAAACATTACAAAAAAAGGCTTATCATTTTATATTATAGAGTACATATATATATATATATATATATATATATTTTTTTTTTTTTTACATACATATTTATAAATAAACACAAAACAACAATACTGACATGTTCCACAATGCTAAATTAGATAACCGTTAATTATTGCTAAATCAGTTTTTTTGAAAAGGGTGCTTCATATGAGACTTAAGCAAGAATGCTGCAAGTTCAGATAAGTTTATATGGTATATTAAATGTGAGTTTTTGTGTTTATGTATGACAGTTGCTATAGAAGTTTTGCAGTTGTAGTGTTTATATGTGTGTACTTGTCTGTTTGTTTTCTTACAACATCTTTAAACTCAAAGCAACATATGTTAATAGCTGTCATCACGAATAGAAGACATACGTAAAATGTATGTTGTCTATTAGTGAATTAAATTTTGATTTTAGCCATTTTGTGAAATTTAATACATGTATTCATTGGATTATGTGGATAAGTTATGGATTCGTAAGGTGGATGATGTGTGCAAAGTGCAACTTAAATGCAGAGTTGATGTACTGGTGACTGAGGGCAAAATGGAGCAAGAACATAACAAGAATAAGTGCTCATCTGATAATGAAGGGAGATAACATGAAAGAGCAGCAAGCAAACAGTAAGAAAATTATGAAAAGGCAGATGAGTGATCTAACAAATGAAGCAATCAAAGGTGGCATGAATGACATAAGGGATTTAAATGTAGCAGAATTCAGGAATAATAAAGTGGTACAAATGTAGTGAATGACAAGTAGAGAACAGTAAGACAGAGGAAGAGGCAAAAGACTGTGGAACAGTAAAAGAATGAAGGCAGAATGCAAAGAAGCTAGTATGAAAGATATAAACATGAATGAGGATATTAGAAAAGAATAAGTGAAAAATAGTGTAGTGATATATGAGGACTTGGTGGTTAAAGTTGGAGATAGGCACCAAAAGTATGTCTGAGAGGAGCAATGATAGGAAGGGTGACAGATAGAGAGGAAAGGAAGTGCAGAAGAGTTCATTGTGCTGATAGGAACAAATGATTTGTGAGAAAATGTGAATGAGGTAGTGTTGGATTTGCGAGTGCTGCTAGGGATAATGAATATGACAGTAGGGGAGCTGAGCAGAAGAGTGAAGAGCAATGATTATGAATGGCATGCGTGAAGCTGGGTAGATGGTTGATGAGAGGAGGAGGGTGTATAACCAGTCAGAGAAACAAAAACTAGATGGTGCAACTCTGAGTATAAGAAACCAAGATCAGTGTGAGATAAAGGAGAAAAGAAGACAAGATAAAGATGTGGGGATGGCTGCAATGAAAGCAACAGTCAAAGAACTTGAATGATGGCATGAGGAATTGTGGGAAGGAAAGAAAGAGGGACAAGGGGAACCTACTGTGCTTATATACCAATGCAGGAAGTATTAGGAAAGAGATTACATGATTTGGAGACTTGATACAGTTAGTCAGTCCACAAATCATTGGTGTTGGTGAGAGGTGGTTAAGGGAGGATGATGTACTAATGGGAACAGAATATGCTAGTTATAGCATTTTTGAAAAAGACAGAAAAGATAAAAGAGGAGGTGGGATATTACTGATGATTTCAGAAGAGAAGTGTCTCATCCATGTGGAAAACAGTAGTGATAATGCTCTTCTGAAATCATCAGTAATATCCCACCAACTTCACACCAAGTGGTGTTAAATTAAGCACAAATTTTAGATATTTAGTAGGGTGTTGCTATAGACCAGAAAATGTAGACGGAGATAATTCTGAAATGTTCAGATAGATGATACTGGTGAGAGACAGGAGTGATAATAATAATGGGTTAACTATAGAAGCATTAATTGGAAGCAAAAAATAAGGCGTGAATAAGGAGACAGAATTGTTTCAGTAACTTAGGGACAACTACCTTATTCGGCATGTAGTTGAAGCATTATGTGAGACATAAGTGTTGTATTTAATAATTCTGTCTCATCATCAAATTTCTGATATGTACCTTCACGGGTATATAGGATATTATGATAATACAACATGAAAAAGTTACATCATTACTAACTGCCAAATGGCAATTGTTCTCCAAATTAATCTGTTATCAGTCAAGACTCCAATGTTATAAAATCTTATATAAAGAAACCTGTGGAGTATTCATAACTATAAATTCACAGGTATGTCACAGTAATTAACTTTATAATAATATGTAAATATTTCATCTTAAGTATCATAAGACATCATTAGTACAGTAATTAAACAGCAATAGGAATTACATTCAAAAAACACATTAGTGCACATGCTTACATTAGAATCCTTCTATGTATACAGTAGAGTTTAAGGATTAAAAACTATTGGGCTGTAATTAAATTAAAATATAACTGATAAATTTATTTTATATAATGAGGATAACAATTTTCCAGAATTTTGGGATAGTGAGACAATTGTTATGGTTAAGATTGGGTCTGGGACATAAGGCTTCACCACTGCCCATAGGTGTCTGATGCCATCTTGATATCATTCTTCCATTGCATTCTATTTTGTTCAAGATGACTCAGTTTGTGTATAGAGTTTCCGCACCATTTGACAATGTCATCTCCCCATTCTCTGTTTGGTCTTTCTTTTTTATTCTTTCCTTCAATCATCCCAAACAGCAGCATTTTTATTTTCCTCTCATCGTTCATTCTACATATATGGCCAAAGAGACATAGTTTCCTTTTGATTATTTTCTGGATCAGGTTTTCTTTTGGTTGTATTCGTCTGTAGATTTCCTCATTGTTCACTTTCTCAATCCAGCTTATTCTCAAGATCTTTCTATAGCAATTCCTCTCAAATGCTAATATCCTCCTTTCAAATTCTCTCAGGAGCACCCAGGCCTCACATCCATACAGCATGCTGCTGAAGATACAGGTTTCTACAATGCACAGTTTAGTTTGCATCTTTATAGCTCGGCTCTTCCATATTTTGTCCATGGCTTTTAAAATAGTTGTTTCTCTGGCTATTCTAATTTTTATCTCTTTTTTGGGGTCCAAGTCATGCATCATATGGCATCCAAGATATATGAAGCGTTCCACATTTTCCAGTTGAAATGGGTCTATCGTAACTCTGTTCAGAAACTCCTGTTGTCCGAATATCGTTGTTTTTGTTTTTTCAAAGTTGACATTTAGTCAATATCTATTTCCTTCTGTCTATAGTGTTTGCAATGCCTGTTCCAGCCTTGCTGCATCCTCTTCAATCAGGTCAATGTCATCTGCAAAGCAGAGGTAGTTTATTCTCATGCCATTTATTGAAATGCCTCCACCTTCTTCTTTAATCTTATCTAGTGTTCTTCCTAGATGTGTGATGAAGATGATTGGTGATATTGGGTCCCCTTGTCTTGTGCCTTGACTAGTGGCAAACCAATCTCCTGTCTCACCTACTATTCTGATTTTTGCTTGTGCTTGGCTGTTTATATCTTTCAGCAGGTGGATCATTTTATTGTCTACACCATAGGATTCCAAGACAGCCCATGTTATATTTTGGTCAATATTATCAAATGCTTTTTGGAAGTCCATGAAACAGCAGTATATCTTTTTGTTTTTTCTTAGAGCTTTCTCTGCTATTAGTCTTAGTGCAAGTATTTGTTGCACTGTACTTCGATCTTTTCGAAATCCGGCTTGCTCATCAGGAAGATGTGCCTCCATATGACCCTTCAGGCATTCTGTTAGTATTTTCATCAGCACTTTGCCAAGATGATCATTAATGCAATAGTTCTGTAATTGGTGTATTCTAAAGCACTGCCTTTCTTATGAAGGACAACCAAGACTGATTTTTTCCACTCTTCAGGGGCATACCCCGATCTCCATATTTCATTGCATAGCTTATGCATTTCTTTTACAGTGATTCTCCCCCATATTTTAGCATCTCACCTATTATGTTGTCATCTCCAGGACTTTTGTTGTTGTCTTGTCCATCGATACTTTACCATCTTCATCTTTGACTGCTACTGATCTTGTTTGCCACTTCCTGTTGACAGTTCTTATAAGTTTGTAGACCTCTCTAGTTTTGTGTTCTCCATAGTACTCTTCAATGTCTTTGCACTGGTCCTCCAACCATTTGGCTTTATCAGATCTTGCTGCTTTCTGTACTTTTGCATTTTTGAAGGAATAACTCATCTGCTGCCTCTGAATTATCTCTTTTATACATCATCATCATTACTCTTTTATACTATACTATAAATTAAAGATGCCAAGAAATTCTATTCATGGTTTAATCCTTTATCCAAGTATAAGCAAACAAAGTTTGTGACTAAAGTATTTTCAGGACTGGGAAACTTGTATATAGAAGCTAATGACTTCATATCACTTGCCTTAGTATCCCATGATGCAAGGCACATATCCTTACAGACACATATAATGTTATGCATTATGGGAAGGGTCACTACGCAAAGCGGTTTCAACCTTTATTGAGGTTTCATCAGTGGGAGCTAGACCAAGAGGTGATACCAAGGTTGAAGTAATGCAGAAGTCATATCTTCATATATGAGTAGTCAAAAGATGTCACACCTTATTAAAATACTCTGGATAAGAGATAGTTGTTGGAAGTTTTTCCACTTGGTTATACTGTAAATTAAAGATGCCAAGAAATTTTATTCTTGGTTTAATCCTTTATCTAAGTGTAAGCAAACAGAGTTTGCGCTTGAAGTATTTTCAGAACTGGACAATTCGTATATAAAAATATGACTTTTGCATTACTTCAACCTTGGTATCACCTCTGGATCTGGCTCCCACTGATGAGAGCTCAATAAAGGTTGAAACCAGTCTGGGTAATGACCCTTCTCATAATGCACAGCATTATAACATGTCTGTAAGAATATGTGCTTTGCATCATGGGATATAAGGTAAGTGATGAAAAGTAATTAGCTTCTATATACAAGTTGCCCAGTCCTGAAAATACTTCAGGTGCAAACTTTTTTTGCTTACACTTGGATAAAGGATTAAACCAAAAATATAATTTCTTGGCATCTTTAATTTCTACTTGTTAATGTCTTCTTCAATAGCCAAGTAATCTTATGAGCAAAACCTTAGCAATATGTCCTCTAAACTTTAACTCCCAAAATGCATAACTTTACATTTCTCCACATTAAACTGACACCCATTAACTTTTGCTATATTGACAGCCTATTTAAATTGTCCTGCAAACTCTCCACATTACCTTGATTTACTATTACTCTACCTAATTTTACATCATCAGCAAACAACTGAATATTTCCTTTAAGGTTATTTCCTATATCATTTATGTACAAATTAAACAGCTATGGTCCCAGCACTGAACCTTGCAACACACCACTAGTCACCTGTTTTCGCCTCAATTCTGCAACTCCACATACCACTTTTTGAAATCTCTCCTGCAGCTACCCTCTTATCCACTTGACCAGTGTCATATCCATTCCCATTTGTTCTAATTTGCATAACAGAGTTCCATGTGGTATTCTGTCAAATGCCTTTGCAAAATTCAGAAAAATCATCATGTAGCCATTTCTTTTATCCAACTCAGCTCTATTATAAAAAGTTAGTAAATTACTAAGGCATGACCAACCCTTCACAAAGCCATGTTGACTCTCATACAGTATCATATTTTTATCTATCTATTCTTGAATTCTATAATAAATTTAGTTTAATCCTTTATTCAAGTGTGTGCAAACAAAGTTTGCACCTGAAAGTATCTTCAGGACTGAGGTAAAGTGGTACAACACCGGGCGACTCCTTGCAAAGGTGGAGCAAGCTACCAACACTCCTATCTCAGTATCTCCCATAATAATGCAAAACACATCTCCTTGCAGATATGTATAATGTTATGCATTAAGGGAAGGGCCAAGAGCCAGGCCCAAGTGGAGATACCAAGGCAGAAGCATTAGCAAGGTCATCTCCTCCTATAGGAGCTGCCAAACGGTGTGCCACCTTTTTAAGGAGTAGCCCGGTGTTGTACCACTTTACCCCAGTCCTGAAGATACTTTCAGGTGCAAACTTTGTTTGCACACACTTGGATAAAGGATTAAACTAAATTTATTATAGTCTGACCAAGTGAAAAATAAACTTTCAACATCTTTCTTGAAATCCAGAGTAATTTAATAAAAAGGTGGCACACCATTTGGCAGCTCCTATAGGAGGAGATGACCTTGCTAATGCTTCTGCCTTGGTATCTCCACTTGGGCCTGGCTCTCACTGAAGAGACCTCAATAAAAGTCGAAACTAGTCTGGGTAGTGGCCCTTCCCTTAATGCATAACATTATACATATCCGCAAGGAGATGTGTTTTGCATTATGGGAGATACTGAGATAGGAGTATTGGTAGCTTGCTCCACCTTTGCAAGGAGTCGCCCGGTGTTGTACCACTTTACCCCATTCCTGAAGATACTTTCAGGCACAAACGTTGTTTGCACGCACTTGGATAAAGGATTAAACTAAATTTATTATAGTCTGACCAAGTGAAAAATAAACTTTCAACATTCTTGAATTCTCTTTTAAACCAATTTTTCTAGTACTTTTACCGCCATGCCTGAGACAATGACTGGTCTATAATTTGCTACTGAAGTCTTAGAACCTCCCTTATGTTTTTATATTTGTATTAAATAACCTGATTTTATAATTAAAATGAAATATATATTGATCTGTAATTGACCACGATTTACAAACATCTAATACCAACAAGTTTCGGCGATGGAGCTGTCTGGCTTCTTCAGGGCTTATAATGGTAAAAGAAAAAAAAAACTTGAAGTGGTTAGTACAGAGAAATGGAGTAACACTATCGTATAAATTAAACATTAAAACAGAACATGTAACATTACACGCATTGAGCGTGTTGTGTTAGTCACTGTTATGCGAGCATGTTCTGTAGTTTTGAGCGAAATTAAATTCTGGCAGACTGAGTGATCTTATTAAGGTTTTCCATATGTCAGCTATTATCATTCTCTGGTTTCTGTTAAGATTTTCTCCAGAAAGGAGGACTACAACGGCTTCCTTGAAATTTTTACAATGGAAATCTTCTTCTAGGTAAGGCCTGGAACTGCTATCCCAATCAATGGTATGGTTAGAAATCATGAAATGATGGGATAAACCTGAGTTGTCTGTTCTGTTGTTATTAACATCTCCTATATGTTATATTTTTGGATTTCAAGGCTTCTCGACATCTGTCCTATATGGTTTAGACCACAAGCACATGGGATGTTGTACACTCCAGCATGTTTCTAAACCAGAGAATGATAATAGCTGACATATGGAAAACCTTAATAAGATCATTCAGTCTGCCAGAATTTAATTTTGCTCAAAACAAGTTCCATGCGTGTAATGTTACACATTGTTTTAATGTTTAATTTATACAATAGTGTTACTCCATTTTCTCTGAACTAGCCATTTTGAGTTTTTTTTCTCTTACCGTTATAAGCCCTGAAGAAGCAGAACAGCCCCATCAGCAAAACTTGTTGGTATTAGATGTTTATAAATCATGGTCAATTAAAGATCAATATATATTTTATTTTAATTATATGTTTGAATGACCAAATATAATCTAAACAATGAACAATTTTTTGTTCAGTTTTTTTTTATTTCCATATTTTCCCTAACATCCCATATTTTCCCCTGTTTATTTATTATTGATCCCAGGTAATTAATTTTTTTAAATTATTATTATTAAATGACACCTCCAGGGAGTCCAAAGACTCATCGAGAGAGGACACCTACTCTACATCTCTCAAATGGAGAGGATCCAGAGGCGAGTCACTCAGTCTCCACCACTCAATCCACCAGTAAACTGCAGCATATAGGGATGGATATAGGGTTATTGAGATGGATAGGAGGGTAGTTGATGGAGAGATATCAGAGAGTAGTTTATTCAGGGGTAGAGTCCAAAAGACTACCTGTGACTAGTGGTGTGCTGCAGGGTTCTATTCTTGGACCACTACTATTTAATTTGTTCATTAACGATATAGGAAAGGATCTGAGAGGAACTGTTCATTTGTTTGCTGATGATGCAAAGTTGGGTAGAGCAATAGTGAATGCACACAATGCTAAAATTTTGCAGGATGATTTGGATAGATTGGAGGACTGGGCTAAGGAGAATGGATGTCAATTTAATGTGGCAAAAGTGTAAGGTTATGCATTTTGGGGTGAAAAGATTAGCAGCAGTATACCACATTGGTGGAACTGTACTCCAGGAGATTGACAAGGCCAGGGATTTGGGAGTCTTGGTGGATAGGAAGTTGAAGTTTAGGGGGGCACACTGCAAAAGTGGCTAAATCAGCTCATCAAAGCACTTAGTTACTGAAGAATACTTTGACGAGCAGAGACAAGTAAGTTATTGTTCCTCTGTATTGAGCCTTGATAAGACCCCATCTTGACTACTGTGCCCAGATCTAGGTACCAGGGTTTCTTCTTGATGGAGAGGAGATGGGGAGGATCCAGAGGTGAGTGACCAAGATGGTAGCAGGTCTATGGAATGAACCTTATGAGAACAGGTTGAAGATTTGTGGGTTGCAGAAATTGGTTGATAGGAGCAAAAGGGGTGATATGATTGAGACATTCAAATTACTGAAGGGTTTCTATAAGATTAATTCAGAGGATATTTTTCAGAACAGGACTGGTGGTGGGAGGACTAGGGGCCATACATGGAAACTGGGCAAGAGTGTGGTTGGCAAGGGTGTTAAAACTAGGATTTTTACTTGGAGTGGTGAATGAGTGGAATAAGTTGCCCGAGTCTGTTGTAGATGCCATGACTGTGAATGAGTTCAAGGCAAAGTATGATAGATACTATGTGGATGTTGAATAGTTGTTCTTGACATGATGTTTTGGGCCTCCCTTGATGAGTCTAAGGACTCCTTGGAGTTGCCCGTTATAATAATAATAGCATGTTAAAAATTCTCTATGCTCTCTGTATCTTAGATTTTATATCTTCTGCTCTTCCCTGTTTATTTATTATTGATCCTAGGTAATTAATTATTTTTTAAATTATTATTATTAAGTGACACCTCCAGGGAGTCCAAAGACTCATCGAGGGAGGACACCTACTCTACGTCTCTCGGTCTCCACCACTCAATCCACCAACCACACCAATGCTATCTACTGCCTGCCACCACCATCAACCCTAGTATTTCCACAGACAATCACAAACATCCATGCCCACGGAGGGATTCGAACCCACGGCCTTTTGGCTGGAGGCAAATACGCTAACCGCTCGGCCAACCAGGCTGGCTTTTCTCCACTGTTTCTAAAATTTGGCCATTCAGTAATATGTCTTCTTTATGTTTGTTATTTATTTTCATTATATTTGATTTCATTTTATTTATTCCTAATCAGACCTCTTCATTGTGATTTATTGTTGTTTCTTTCAAATGTTGTTCTGTATGTGCCAGTTAACGTATATCCTCTACAAAATCCAGGACATGTAGCTGTTCTATTAAATTCCATCATATTCCTTTTACATTTTTTATGGCATTTCTCATAACCCAGTCTACAACAATAAGAAATATTGCTGGTGAGAGAATAAAGCCCTCTCTAACTTCTGTTTTAATTTCAAAGAACAGAAATCTAACAGGTACTTTTTTGTATATATTGCACCCACCCACAAAAGGATTTTTTTTTTCTATTTTTATCACTTTTATATATGTATTTTTTTTTTGTATTTATTTTTTACAAGTTCAGAAACTGTACTTTAGAGACCAAACATGAAACTTTTTCTAGCCACTTTAGGGGATGGTGGTCTCACACCAGGTGAGAAAATTCATCTCCCACCTCAAGATAATCACAAACATCCATGCCATGGCAGGATTTGAACCTGCAGTCATACCATTATTATTAGTTTTGCTCTTTTCTCCAAATTTTCCCCAAACATTTGTAAACATTTGGTAATCATTTCATACTCTGCTGTTTAGATCTCCAACAAGGACAGTTTTCCTTTTTCATTGTGTCAACTGGCTTATCTAATGCCTCAAAAAATTGCTCCACTTCTTCCTTTGCAAAACTTCTGGAACTGAAGGCACAAATAAGTCACATTATCCAGTTCCCCATTCTGATATTCCCCACATCACTCTACTTCATATTGCCTGCCTTCAAGAATGTTATCCTTGTATTAAATGTTTAATACTACAGCTACTCATTTTCCCTGATTATTACAGCCCGAATATAACTTCCTGTATTTATTACTTAGAAAGATCTCAGCTGTTTTTGTCTTCTTTGTTTCAGTAATACTTATGCCAATCTAGTACTTATCCAGTTCTTCTGCTAGTTCCATTTATTTTCCAATGATGCTTCTCACATTGATAGTACCAATCTTAAATTGATTTGGGATGTGTTTCAGGATTTGTTCCAGTAGCTGACTTTTTGCTGTTTGCACAATCAGCATGAAATTCTGTCATGTTGTACCATCATTTTGCATTATGGTTTAAGCCATTAAGAATACAATTTGGTCAGCTAAATCCCAAATTGCCAGTCCCTCTTTATTCACTCAGTATCCATGAAGATACCTAACAGGGTGCACCACGAGATGGTGAGGATTAGACATTAGATCAGAAGCTCTGGTCGGTTATCCACATTCCTTAAATGCTGCATGGAGGTATCCTCCCAGTTATCCAGTCTTGACCTTTAAGCATCCTCTTGTTTCATTTTGTCACATACAGTTATAAAAGAAAATGTCACTACAATGCCACCAACTGGGGAGAGTGATCATTTGGTTTTGATGTGGGAATGGCAGACACAAGCTTCACAGAAAAAAAGAGATGTTTGGAATTGCAGAGCAGGGAATAATCATAAATTAAGTATTATTTTTATGGCTAATCTAGCCTACTTTCATTTAGGAGTGTCCCTTTTTTACAATGCCATTGGCTCTTTATTCAAATCTTAGTGATCTCACCCTCCTCCCAACACGCTTTATCCACCCCTAAATAATAATAATATTATACATATAAAAAACTGTTTTTTTCAAATAATTCCACCACATTATTTTACTCCCACTTTCCCAAACCCCCTTTCCTTTTAACAGCTTAACAGCAGATGTATGCATATCGTCAGGATAAGGAGACAGCCAACAACATCCAAAAAAAAAAAAAGTATGTCCAAATTTTTCTCCTATATTATTCTTCATATATTAGTCTTATAACACATCAGTAATGCCCTAAGATTTGAGTCAAGAGCCAATGACATGTAAAAATGGGACACTCCTAAATGAAAGTAGGCTAGATTAGCCATAAAAATAATAGTTTATCTTAGAGGAGTAACATGGGAATTTTTCCAGAAATAATACCTATGATAAATTAAGGAAACAGACCAGTAATGATGTGCAGTGGCTTGATCAATTGAAGGGGAGAAATATCAGACGTGCTTGGGGCTTGGTCCAGAATCAGGTACTTATGGCAATATCAGATTGTTAGAAGGATAAATTGAAATCAATGAACTATGGAATTATGCAGGAATTTCTGAGAAAAGAGGATGATATGAAGGAGATATAAAGATGAGGGTACCTCACAGCAGAATGAGAAGTATAAGACACAGGCTAGTAAGGTGACAGGTGTAGTGAGGAAGGAGAGATTTGCTGATGCAGTAAAGCAAAACCCTAGAGAATTCAAGCCAGTAAAAGAAAGGGTGAATGTGAAGACTGACTTTAATTTATGGAGATGGAACACAGGTCACATCTGCTGAAGAAATAGTGGAAATGTTCAATGAGTATTTTGCTAGTGTATTTCTTGTATATGTTAGGAATAGTGTTTAGAATATTAGTAAATCTGCTTTCATAATGAAGAATTTATGGAGACAAAAACAACATACGTGTTGGAATAATTATTTTACCTATAATTAAGAAAATAATATTTGATGTTCCATTTCCGGCCTCTGTATTGAAGTAATCATCAGGAAAACATACAGTAAAACCTTGATATAACGGACTAATTCGGGCGAGGGGGGTGTCTGCTAAATCCGAAAGTCCATTATATAATAAAGTAGATTTTCCAAATGCGTATGTTAAAAAATTGACAAATTAGCTAATTTACATGTTTTTACTTATGTAGAAACTTTTATGTCATTAAACTTAAGTACTGTATCAAAGTTTAATTTCACAGACACTCCCGAATCCAACTTTTATATGACTTCTAATTTTTGATTTAACGTTAGATTAACTCTTCCATTTGTCCATATTTTAAGTTTATGGTTACAAAGATGTGTTTTACCATTCATACATATGTATCTAATTTTAAATTTATATTGAATAGGTCTATAAAATTCGTACATACATAAACTATTCACTGCAAGTAAACAAATGCACACTACTGGGCGTGGCTTAGCACATGTCGGCCGGCACCCATTAAAACTGCTGCAGAAAGTCACGGCACATGACAAAAGAACCAATTACAGCGCAATTGGTTCACACCAATTGCGCTGTGAGTGGTGACTCATTTATGTCGGCTAAATTACTACAGTGTTTTTCCAACATACGATGGCCTGTTCGGCAAAATTTGTTAAAAATAACAGGAAATTAATAACAAAAAATAAGCTGTTAATTTAATTATAAACAAATCTTGGTTAAAAGCATTTTAAAATTAACAGGGTGTTAATTTTCACATGACATACAGACTGGAAATTTTGTCTGTTAAATCCGAAGTCCGTTAAATCGAGGGTTTACTGTATATGTACAGGACACAAGCTACATGACACTACATTGATCTTACAGAAAAGTAAGATCAATGTAATTGTTTTGTTAGTCATTTACCCTAGCCTGACCTCCGGTGGAAAAAAAAAATTAAATAAAATATGCACAAAATTAAAAATTAATTCACAAAATAAAATAAAGTTTTCATATATATCAGTATAATAATATACCAATGATTAAGAAAAAAATAAAAAGTTTTATAGCAGAACTACATTAAACAATTTCTAAAGTCCTCTCATATTAGGGTCTCTTCGGTCTGGGGTTGTTCTGGATGCTATATGGGTTGAAAATGGGTCCTCCAGATTCTTGGAATTATTAATCCGTCATTCTTGTTTGGATCTAAATGATGTTTCTTTGAACTTTCAAACCAAGTTATGGTGTGGTGTAGGGACTTGGTGCCTTCCAGTTAATTCTGTGACATGTCTGAAGTGCCTGACAGGCCTGTTTTACCATAGTGGATGAATTTAATGTGGTGTGTATGTTCGTCTTTTCTTATTGGGATGGTGGCCCTGTTTCCCCTATATAAGGTGGGTTGCAGTTGCACTGAATTTTGCAAACCCCTGGGTGAGCAAGGTATGGAAGAGGACCTTTGGATGAGCTAAGTAAATTTTTTAATTTTGCAGGAGGTTTGAAGGTCGCCTTAATATTGTATTTATGTGGTGCTCTATCTATTTTTTTCTGATATGCCCTTAATGTATGGTATGGTTATGGCATTCTTGTAATCTTTTTTGCTTTTAATGGTATTTTTGTGGAAGATCTTGTAAACCATTTTTTTATTGTAGCCATTTTTACAAACGTTTGGCTAATAATTTCATATTCTTTGTTCAGTCTGCTCACTGGAGCAAATTGTTAGAGCTCTGTGTTTGAGGGTACTGATGACCCCTAGCTTTTGTGTTGGATGGTGATATGAATTTTGTGGTAGACCATGAAGGAGAGGCAGCTGAGGGAAGACGTGTGACAAGTGTGTCTAGAAAAGGAAGAGAGTTCTTGTTTTCAATTTTGATGGTGAATTGGATACATTTGTGTTGTTTGGTTGGGTCACTTAGAAATGAATTTAATGTTTGGCAGCCAAGATGCCAAATGGTGAAAATATCAACATATCTGAGCCACTTCTAATCATCTTCAATGAGTTCTAAAACAGTTTCTTCTGAATGAAATTTTGTAAATATTATTCCAATTCATAAGAGTGGATCATCACGAAAAAATGGCAAATGACAAAGCAGAAAGTCCCAGCTTTATTTTCCAATGTTTTTGATGGTTATCTGAAGAAAAATTTGAAACTGTTTGGAGAAGAGAAAGTGTATAGTGATAATTATGAGAATCAGTTGGTTAGTTATTTATTTATTTATTTCACTGAAGTTTATAAGTTAACTCAAGGCACATAAAAGATAAATGGCAAGAGTTTACTGCAATTGGCTAAATCAGGCTTTACTACAGAACATAATAAAAAGACGGTAAAGAGAAGAGTTAGAACACATAATAAGTTCATTTTTACTGTTCAGAGAAATTATGAGAGATCTTTCATCAATGGGTTATAGGATTGATGAATGATATGGTTGTACTGGTTGAAACATGATCTGAAAGGAGAAAGGTAATATGACTGAGGATATTAAAGAATTGTTGAATGAGTCAAAAAAAAAAAAAAAAAGAACAAAAGAATAAAAATGGTGAGTGTTTGCTTACTGCAATCTACTTACTGGCTCATTTGCAATTTCTGCTTTCCTCCTATTCTGACAGGAGTGAGATGAGAGGAAAGCGGAAACTGTAAATGAGTCAGCAAGCAGATTGTGTAGGAGGGGGAAAGGATTTTGATGGTTGAAGGGATCTGTCCACAAGTCAGATTACAACTGAATAGTTTTAGTATAAGGCATTTGAAGAAATTGCTGTTTAGTAAAAAAGGAAATGTAATGTGTCAAGAAAACTAGACATGCCTGGGTGAGTGCATGAAGGCATGAATGTTTTCATTAAATTATGTGGTAGAAACTGTCAGTGTAATTATTAAACAAAGAGAAGAGGGGGGGGGGGATAGCTTGTTAGTAATAACCCTGAGAAATGATCACTGCATTTTTCAATAAAGAAAACTGTTTACCATGGAAATAGTGAGGCGATTTGATTCAAGATTCAATACATCAGCCTAGTAGTCAGCTCTCAAATATATATGCAAATGCCAGAAGCATCAGAAATAAATGGAAGAAGTTCTTAGCACTGGTATATACAGTGAAATAAAAGATTATAGGAAACAGTGAGAATGAGCTGAATGATATATACTGATGCCAGAAATGTCATGAATAAAGGTGAGGCATTCTTAGCTTTCCTAGATGTGGTGAAACAATTATAGGCATCAGCAAGTCCTTCCTAGCTGACATAAGAAGATATTGTTACAGGAATAGAATGTAAGAGGTTGATTTATTCAGGGAGGACAGACAAAATAAGAAAGACAGAGATGTACTACTAGTGACTGCAGAGGAATTAAATACATCCAGAGTATAAATCTCTGGTAATGGTGGTAGTGATAGTATGAATGATATCAGAAATAGGTTTAAGGCTGTTTGGTATGAGGCAGAAGTTAATAGGACAAGAAACATAATTGGGTAGTGCTGTAGCACCACCTAATTATGTATTGAGCATCAGAAAAGCATGCAAGATGAGGGAAAATGAATTTATGGAATTATTCAGAGATACTTTAACAACACATGATAGAATGGACTTGCAGTACAATAACACTGCATCTAGTAATAGCATCTAAAAATCTTTTTATAAATGAGGTAACCATCATGCCTCCAACTGGTGAGTAATTTTGCAATTTTGACTTCACAAGTGATAATGTATATAAGCTAATAAAGGACATATGTGGAACTATAAGAAAGGTGTGGAAAGTTTTTTTGCTTGATTATGATGTATACCATACTTGACAAGAAATTATATTCTTGTTTTAATCCTATAACCAAAAATAAGCACGAAGTCACTTCTTGACTTGTAAAGGGACTGTTGACTTCACATCACGTGCCTTAGTATCCCATAATGTTTCTGCATTTGCACTAAGGCAAGTGATGTGAAGTCAACAGCTTCTCTATACAAGCAGACCATCTTGAAGTTACTTCACGCTTATTTTTATGCTTGGGTATAGGATTAAAACAGAATCTGGTATCTTCTTGGCTCTGACACCTACTGATGAGGCCTAAATAAAGGTTGAAACTGATATGGGTAGTGATCCTTCCCATAATGTTTTTGTATTATGGAAAACTAAAGCAAATGATGTGAAGTCAATAGCTTCTATATACAAGTAAAATAGTTGTGAAGTTACTTCATGTTTATGAATATGCTTGGGTATAGGATTAAAATAACAAAATAATGAGACAGGTGATTATAATAAACTGAGAATGCAACTTTGCGTAGTGCCTTGGTAGGAGCAACTACATGGGAGAGGAATCAATGGTACATGTGAATTACCCAAAAGGTACCTAAAAGAAACTATATCTGACTGCATCACCAGAGTTAAGAGAAATAGCCATATGAAGTTAAATGGATGAATGATACTTTAAAGCAATAGCTACATAAACAACAAGGATATTGTGAAAAGTTAATGATGAAATTCTGGAATGCTATAAAGGAGATTGAATGCCATGGTGAGAAAGTTGAAATCAGATTATAAAAAAGGAATTAGCCTAATAGGCCAAAGAAGATCTGAAAGAATTTTATCACTATGCAGCAAGTAAAAAATAATAATAACCACAGAAAATACCTTTATTGAATATAGATGGTAGAAAATGGTCAGATATACAAGAAATAGCAGAATTGTTAAGTGATCACTTAACAAGGTATATAGATTTATTAAAGCATATATTTCAGGCAGATCCATTGGCTCTTTGGATGACAGGGAAGAACTGGATAAAAGAAGAAAGTAGAAATAGTACAGCTGTTACAAGAGTTTGACTCATATATAGCAGTTGGGCTAGATAGGATATTGGCACATGTGCTGAAAGAATGTCCAAATTAGTGCAGTGCCCCAGACCTGATTGTTCAACTGAGTCTCAGCATATGCATAATGAGTGGAAGGAGAGCAAAATAATTCCATTATACAAGAGTGGAGCTAAGAATGATGATGCAGCAAATTATAGACCAATTAGTATCTCTGGTGTGGTTATCAAGATATTGGAATGGCTGGTTAGGAACCATATTCAAATGTTGGTAGACAACACTAGTGATCTACATAGAGTACAGCATACTTTTGTTAAAGTTATCCTTTTGATTTAGCAATCTACTCATGTTTTATGATAGAGTGATAGCAGAGTTGGATAAGGAAATGGATATATACCATAATGCTTCTGGATTTTGCCAAGGCATCTGACAAAATTTCACAATTGAGACTCTTATACAAACTCAAAGGGATAGGTTTATAAAATAAACTTGTGACATGGACTGAAAAGCAGCTGACCAGGTATCAGAAAATGATGTATGGTGGTGGTGCAGTCTAAGAAGAGGAAGGCAGCTAGTGGTGTTCCACAGGGTTCTGTATTCAGATGACTGTTTTTTGACAAATATACTGTTGTTTAACAAGCGTGTTAGGGAGGATCTTGAGTGTGATATTCAGTTATTTGCTGATGATAATAAGTTAAGGAGAATGATAATAATATAGCTGATACAAAATCCCTGCAAGATGGACAAATGACAATGAATGTCAGTTCAATATTGCCAAGTGTAAAGTTACACCCTTTGCAGGAGGACATTACAGGCAGAGTGTTATATTAATGGGAATTTGTTGGAAGTAGTCAATGAAGCTAGATACTTGAGAGTTATTCTTTCACTTTATAAGGCTTTGAATAAGACCATGTCTGGATTCAATGACATGGAGAGATAGCCAAAACAACTCAATGGTGAGTAACTAAGATGACAAATGGCTTATAAAATTGCGCATATGAGGACATAATGAGGGAATGTTGCCTTCAAAACAGACCACATAAAAGAGAGGGAAGTGATAGACACATAAGTTTAGTAAGATAAGGGGATCTTACTGTATAAACACAAGTGATATTTCACAGCTTATGGAAGATATGAGATCCAGAATCATCTCTTGGTGTGTGGAGGGTGCCTGGAATGGGCTACTATTAAATGCTACAAGTGTGTATTTGGTAAATGTGTTCAAGGGGAGATACAATAGGTATTTAAGTATCTAAATGGATTCTCCCTCAATGAGCCCTCAGACTTCCTGGAAATTCATAATAATAATAATTTAAGTATAATGATTAGTTAATTTGGCATTCCTGAACATGTCAGTACTGTTAGGTCTATATCAATACACATGTAAAAAAAAAAAAAGGCAAGAGAATGAAAAAGAAGAAGATAAACTGAACGAATTTGCACAAGTCATCCTATACACCAATGGTGAAACCGGTCGTATTGGTCCGGCCATAGTGGTGATTACTTAGTATATTATTATTATTATTCAGGCCTCCAAGGAGTCAAAAGACTCATCAAGGGAGGTCCTTCCTAAGACATAAAGTCTGTCAAGACTCATCAAGGGGAGGTCCCCCCCCCCTGAGAAACACAAAGTCTATCATACCACTCTTTAAACTCACTGACCGTTCTCACTCCCACCACTCCATCAGGCAATGCATTCCACGGCTCAACCACCCTCCACACAAAGAAACCACTCCTTACCCTCTTGCTCACAGTTTCCTTTCGTAACTTCCAGGGATGGCCTCTTGTCATCACTCCTTCCCGCTGTTCAACCAAGCAAAAGAACTCCCCAGTGTCAACCCTGTAACCACCTCTCAACAGTTTAAAAGTCTCAATATGATTCAGCTACAGTTCATTTTCAACCCAGCATTGAGTTAGTCAATCTCAGACTATGAAGTTGGAATTCTTCTGGGTGCACTGGTTTCTCTCTTCAAAAAAATAAAACTGACTCTGAACACGTTTTGGTTGTAGTTAGGTATATACATTCTGGTATAAATATGAATTTGAGTGTTTTATGGAATTCATGCAACTGATATTCTGATACTTCCCAAAGTGTGTGGTACAAGCCCCTTGGGGAAGCTGACTGATCCAGGAGGGGGGAGTAGTAGTGGCCTCATGAGCAAAAGGGGACATTGAATTGAAATAAGGGGGTGGTGAGAGCATAAAGGACAAAAATTAGATGATGAAAAAAATTTATCATCAAAAATTTTGATGATATAGCTTGTATAACATAAGTAAAGATCATAATGGTTGCTTTATTTTTGAAGGAAACATACAAAATGCAAGTTACAGCTGATCAGCGTTGAAGTCTGACAACAGGTCTTAGCAAGCAAAGTGTTGGTGGGCATGCTCTTTCAAGTGATCAGGATTTTACAAGTCCAGTATGCATCGGCAGGAATATGTGCATGTTATGACTTTCATAACAAACTTCACTGTATAATACTATAAATACATGAGACGTATGAAATCAGTTTTAGATTATTTCTGAATTGTATGACAAGCAGTTAGCAATTTGATGCAGTGCATAAAAATTAGTACAGATAAAAATCAGTACCGTACTTACACGGATTACAGACAAAGCAAATTATTGTTGTTCCAATAAAACAGCAGGTTTCATGTGAGTATTTTTATACCTTTTCTTGTAAAAATAATTTGGTTTAGGTATGTGAGAAATTACATTCTATCAGTTTTGTAAATTTAACTTTTTTTTACAGAATGTAGACAATATATATAATATAATATTGAATATTTGAAATATGGCTTTATTGTAGTCGCCTACAAATAAAACATGACCAATGTGCTTGATTTGCCAAAAAGTTTTTTATATGAATTGATGAAACCTTCAAAGACTAGAAGAACATTTGACAAAAGTTCATGCTGATAAAAAAAAAAGATAAGGATTTATCACATTTTCAAGCACTTAAAGAAAAATTTTTGAAACAACCAACATTGGCAGGCATGTTTTCAGCAGCATCCAAACTAGATGATGATGGGTTGCAAGCCTCTTACAATATTTCTTTACTGATTGCTGAATTGGGAAAACTGCATAATGTTGGTGAAGAACTAATTCTACTAGCTGTTAGTGAGGTAATACACACTGAACTGCACAATCCAGCCTCTGATATTATCAAGAAATTTCCTTTGAGCAATACTAAAGTGCAACGAAGAATTGATGAAATGGCCCAGGATGTTGAAGACCTCATTATGTGAGTATTTAGAAACAACTTAACTCTCTATACAACTTGATGAATCTACTTTACCAGGAAATGAAGCCTTACTTTTAGCACATGCACAATACATAAAAGAGGAAAAAATTTGCCAAGAATTATTATTTGCTAAAAATTTGCTAACTGACACCAAAGAAGAATCGATATTTCGTGCATTGGAAGAGTTTTTTTAAAGAAAAAGAAATCCTTCTGAATAATATCTTGTCAGTTGCTACTGGTGGTGCTCCAGTGATGGTAGGGGGCTATCGTGGTTTTATCGCATATTTATTTCAAAGAGGCAGTGCCAAATGTATTCACTGTATACTGTGTGATTCATCGTCAACATTTAGTTGCCAAATACCTGAGTGATTGCCTTCACAGGTCATTACATTATGTAATGACCTGTTGGTTTAGGTTCACTGAATGACAGATTGTTTGGAAAACTTTGCATTGAAAACGATGAAGAATTAAATCGTTTGCTACTCCATACAGAAGTTCATTGGCTATCAAAGGGTGCCTGTTTGAATCAATTTTATAAACTCTTTGACTCAGTGCTACAGTTTTTAGAAAACAGAGATGATTCTTTATGAGCCAACTTGATTAATTTCAAAAGTGACATAGCTTATTTGACCGACTTGTTTAACAAATTTAACAAAACAAATCTACAGCTCCAAGGAGGTGAGCTGAATTTAATTAAAACAAAAGCTGTTTATTTCTGTGTTTGTACCAAAAGTTGTCTTATACAAATGAAACTTAGGACAAGGAGAATTCAACCAGTTTCCAAATCTATCAACAGTGGAAAAATGTGATGAAGATGTGCTCAGCTATTGTTCAGCACTTGGAGGCTCTCCATTGTGATTTCAACCAACAATTTAAAGATATTCTTGCAACGAAAATACCCGATTGGGTTTTGGACCCATTTTCGAGTACAAACACAGAAGAATCTTTACAATTACAAGAAGAACTGATAGAAGTAACAACAAATGAGAAATTGAAATTAAAATTCAAAAACGGGTACCAACAGTTCTGTTGCAAAAGCAGATGCCCATACTTTATCCTGGATTGTGGGCCGTAGTAAAAAAGTTTTTAATAGCATTTCCATCATCATATTTAGTGGAAGTGGGGTTCAGTGCAGTCACAAATCTTTTAACTAAAAAAAAGAAACTGACTGCAAATAGCTGATCTGGTGATTTAAGAGTGCTTCTGACAAATACAGAGCCAAATATCAATAAATTGGTAGCAGCATGCCAGGCTCATCCTTCTCATTAGGATTGTTTTTAATATTATTGATCATTATTTACTATTTTGTGCGCAATTTTTACATATGTGCAACTTATATTTGTTTTCTTAATTTTAATAGTATTATTAAATTTTCAGCTCCAATGTGCCTTATTCCCAAACTTCAAAAACTCTACTAGATGCATAATAAAATGCAAACTTATTTCTGATATCTATCTGTTTGTTTGCTTAAAACTCAAGAAATGTTGATCCGATTTTCATACGATTTTCTTTTATATGTATCAGGTAGAGCTGGTCAGGTCTTAGAAGTAGTTTCCAGGAGGGGTGCTAAATAATTTTTTTTTTTTGGAAAATGGGACAGTAAGCCAAATAAGTTTGGGAACCACTGCTCTAAATGAACATAAATCTCCAGGTGGCAGGCCAATAATCTAATAAAATATTAAATTACGAATATGCAAAATTATATATTTATTATAAATTATGACATTATAAATTATGAATATGCAAATATACAAGAGCTAGGAACAAAAACTGAAAAACCTGTATTAAGATAGATAGCGGCAGCATTTCGAGTGGTTGCCGCGAAGTTTATGAAGTAATTAGATATGAATTATCAGTTGCTCATGAAGTAATGAGAATTCCAACAATAAAAAATTAATTTATATATTTCTTCTCTGTTTTTCATTATCTTTTTAGACAATCTCTAGAGTAGTCTAGCTTAGACAAGTGCAAATGGTTATCCTCTATATATCCTGAACTTATATAAATTTCAATTAAATCTCCTCTCCATCTCCTGTTATATAAATTCAACAAATTACAACTAACCAAACAATTCACATAACTCTCATAGCTTTCAATTCTGAATACCTTCAATTCTCTTGACATCAACTACATCAGAAGCTTCTCTTAATTAAACCTACAATCCACTGACATTTGTGCATGAATTAACTTGAAGAATAATCTGTCTTTACACTATTATCACTTATCACTCTTAGAAAAAAACCAACAAAGCTAAAGTATATGTATGAATTAACTTAAAGAATTGACAATCACTAATATAACTTCCTTTTCTTTTAGAAAAAACCATGGTTAAATATGACTGAGGTACAATAATTCTTTATAGTTTTCTGTAATTATTGTACAAGAAACAAAACCACAATATTAACATAGTGAGATGATTTATGTGTTAAAAGTCAAACTACATCCTGCTATACAGGATGTGAGGACAGCAATGAATAGGCTACTAAAGCACAGATAACACATAAAAATGCAAAAAATCTCAATATAAAAAAGTCCAAACTGTAAATAGTAATGTTTATTCTGTAATGAAACTGAAATGCAATAATGCTTTAACTTATGTCTTCATTTAAAATCACAATCCTGTTTCCCATTTTTCCCAGCATCTTAGGCTTAGTGGTTTGTTATGGCCAAGTGGCCTAGCTCTTTGAAACCTAATTAATGCTCTGATAGAGCAGTTAATCCTATCTGCATAGTGTATTCTTATGGCCGTCAAATGAATGTGTTCTTCAGACCAGTTTGCTGCTTTGTGGGATAACTCTGAGTTTCTGGGAAAGAAAAATCTTACTATCTATGTATGAGATCACTCACCTTCAACTGAAAAACTCTTATAAAGGTCTCCACTTCCTAGATAGGATTTGAATAAAGCTCTTTCACCAAAGGGCATCATTGATACTGAGTGAGTTATGGAATATTCAATTATTTAACTGGTTCATTAATTAAAAGTTCAAATTTAGTGCTGAAATTATTTTATTTGAATAATTTATTTTTAGTTTATTTGAATAAACTAGACAGATGGGCAAATGAATGGGGGGTCTCGGTTTAATGAAGCAAAATGTAAGGTCTTGAAGCTTGGGATACATCGATGGTAGGCTGCATACAATTGAAGGAGCTGTGCTGGAGGAAGTAGGGGAAACAAGATCTGGGGGTGATGATCGATAGAAAACTGAAATCAGGGGGCATATTGCAAAGATAGTGAAGGTAACCCAGAGGATTGCTGCAATACTGAGAAGGATGCTGACCTGCAGAGATAGAAGAGTTATCATTCCGTTGTATAAGACCCTGATCAGACCACACTTAGACTGTTCTCGGATTTGGTCCCCAGGAATTGAAGGGGATAAATTAACTGTGGAAAGGGTACAGAGGCAGATAACAAAGATGGTTTCAGGATTGTACAATGTTAGTTATGAGGATCGGCTGAGGGAATGTGGACTGCAGAGTTTGGTGGATAGAAGAAGGAGAGGTGATATGATCGAGACTTTTAAACTGTTGAGAGGCAGTTACAGGTTGGACACTGGGGAGTTCTTTCACTTGGTGGAACAGTGGGAAGGAGCAATGACAAGGGGTCATCCCTGGAAAGTACAAAAGGAAGCTGTGAGCAATAGGGTGAGGAATGGTTTCTTTGCATGGAGGGTGGTGGAACCGTGGAATGCATTGCCTGATATTGATGTTGAAAGTTTGCATTGCCTGATAGGGTGGTGAGAGCAAGAACGGTCAATGAGTTCAAGGAGTGGCATGATAGACTTTGTGTTTCCTAGGAAGGACCTCCTGCGATGAGTCTCTTGGCTCCATGGAGGCCTGAATCATAATAATTAAAAATAATTAATGAAGCAATGTCCATTTTAATGAATTCATTATTTAATAAACTATTTATTATTTATCTTAAATAACTGAAACATAAAACATATTAATATGTTATGTAATTTTATTTAGCTTACCTGACAAACTGAACAATACCTGCACAGCATGCTAAAAGAGCTAAAGAACCAGTTAGACATCCAAGAACAATATGTATGACATCTAGTTCTACAAAAAAGTGAACTAGATATGGCTCTTTCCCTGACTGATCTGTAATATAATATGATAAAATATAATACAAATTTCAGCAAAAATAAATAAATAAATAATATACAGTAAAACCCCAAAGTTACGCGGTAGGTGTCCACATAACTCAAGGTATAATTTTGCATGTAATTTATATATACAAACATAAAATTGGGACCAAAGGTTTACTAAAACACCTATATTTTTTAAGAAATATGATCATAATTGTAGTTTTTCATACATAAAAAAAAGAAAGTTATTTCGATGTCGATGGTTTCATAAAATCTAATAGATTCGTCTGACAGCATAATGTCCTTTTCTTGTCATGCAAAATTTCTTCATAGCAAGCTAATGATTTTTTTATTCCTTGCCTTGTTGGCTACAATTCATTCCTCGTTAGAATCTGTCCTCCAAAATCTGTAAACCTTACTTTTACAATTGTTCTTGTTGTGGATTCCTGTAGCTAGAACTTCTTTGCTAGCTCACAAATTTTCATTCCGCCTTCAAAATCCTTAATAATGTCGAGTTTTGTTTCCAAAGTCAATGTTTTTCTTTTCTTGCTAGCTGTAGAAGAATTGGACTTGCTTCTTTTGGATGACATTATTATTTTTTATGTGATAAAATTTTTATCAAGAACATAACATTAAACAATTGTAAGGTTTGTTGACTATAAAAATTGCGTATGAACGGAGACTGCATGAAACACATCAGTGCTTGTTCACAGCATGTGCGACACTGGCGAATGTGGCCGGTGCCTGAAAGATACGACTAGTGGTGAGGCGTGAAGCAGGACGGGAATACGTACATATAAGAAACCGCGTAACTCCGGATTCGCGTAAGTCGGGGTATGACTGTATATATATATATGTGTGTGTGTGTGTGTGATTAATTTTTTAACTTGGGGATACTGTATATTAGGGTTACCAAGTAATTTTATAAGCTTGGTTATTTAACTCCTAATCCCAAGTATGCAAACAATTAAGTTTGCACCTGAAACATAGTTCCAGTCTAAAGATGGTACAACACCAGGGAAACTCACTGTAAAAGTGGGTAAAGCTCTGATCACTATTCTTAGTATTTTCCCGTAATGTAAAGCACATCTCACTAAAAGATGTATACTGCAATACATTATGGGTGGGGTCACTACCCAGACCAGTTTCAACCTTTTTTGAGGTCTCCTCAGTGAGTAGCTAGGGTAGTGACCCCACCCATAATGTATTGCAGTATACATCTTTTAGTGAGATGTGCTTTACATTACGGGAAAATACTAAGAATAGTGATCAGAGCTTTACCCACTTTTACAGTGAGTTTCCCTGGTGTTGTACCATCTTTAGACTGGAACTATGTTTCAGGTGCAAACTTAATTGTTTGCATACTTGGGATTAGGAGTTAAATAACCAAGCTTATAAAATTACTTGGTAACCCTAATATATATATATATATATATATATATATATATATAGTAATTTTCTCAACTTTGAAAATACCCTGATACTAATAATTTACTAATAAACTATACTATTCAAAGTTTGTGAACTCCAGGGTTCGTGATGCTCCTTTTTTTCTGAATAACCTTATAAGTTATCAAGCTTTAAATTTCTTAGAGTAATCTCATTAGAACAAACCCACTTCAACCAATACAGAGATTACAAAAAATGTGAATAACAATGTAAATAAAAATACAGTCAGAACCTACTTTTCCTTAATTCACTGAATGATTATAATAATATTTATTTTTTTAAGTACTAATCAAATAAGTGAGATAAACTCTTTTAGTCCAAAAGGTTTTTGTAAAAAACATTTGATAAACTGCAGAACTTTAAAACTCACAGTGAAGTAAAATTCAAACCAAAAATAATCAATGAATAAAAATGTGAAACACTGAAAGATGTAGAGGATAAATAAGATATAGAAATGCACAACTATTATAGTATGATAGCCGTTTTAATGATTTTTGTCATTAAAACAGCTATCGAAAAATATGTGGAATGTTCTATAAACGTATGCAACCTGCATTTATATAACAACTTGCTACAAAAATTCTTATGTTCAGTTGTCGAGAAGGGGCCAATACTTCATTCCTCTGCCAGAGCAAACAATAGAAAATATTATAGATGTGTTACCTTACTCAGAAGCAAGAGCTTTTGAGTAATGTAACTTAAATTAGTTTTCTTTAAAATCAATATTAATATATATATATATATTTTTTTAATGATCTGGAATTGAATTCAGCAATCTCAGAAATGTCCCAACAGGCACATTTCTGAGATTCTAGAAGTACGAATTTGATATTTGTATTTAGAATTCCACTGTTAATTAATAGATTATGAATGATGTTCAGTGCCTAACTGATGTCTGCATTAGCATGCAACTAAGTTGCTTTAAAATAAGTCAGGATATAATTCTAAGGTAATTCTAAATCCCTTAATTAATATCATAATGAAAAGAAAAATATGTATGAAAAATTCATATTTTTCAAAAAAGAATCACAGTGGAACTAAGTTTAGAGATGAAGAGTAGAAACATGTACACAAATATTACTGGAGAAAAAAAATGAAAGAGTATGAAAATATAAACTGAACGTTGGAGACTCAGTGGCAAAATCCAGGAAAATAGGAGATCATATGAAAAGTACCAAGCAAATAAGTCAAGAAGTACCCTGAGAAAAAACAGAGAAACCTGCAAGAAAGGTATTTGTAAAAGTAGTTAAACAAAATAATGGGAAAATTTTGCTAAGAAGATAAATATCATGAATTGTTTAAGAGATACTTGTGTCATGAGAAGTTTCTTCAAATTAACATGAAAAAACACGACGGATAAGTAATACTATTTAAGACCATATATTTCATATCCTGAATATTATAGGCCATCATCAGTAACGATAATAATTAATTACAAAGTAGAACATGAACAATGGATTGATTTGAAAAAGAAAGCCACGTGATGTTATACATCCAAAAATTCAATGGTAAAACTGAGGAAATATTGAAATATTGATAATTATTCATATTTAAAAAAAAAATTATTGATGTGTGATTAAAACAAGACTTTCCCATATCTTAGATAGAAGCAGTCATTCCAATTTAAGTTTGGATGGCAAATTAAAGCCTCAGTGCTTTCTTTAAACAAGTGTTCAAATTTATACAGACACTGATGAAGTGAGCGTGTTTCAGACCACAGGGTGTTGTGGTCTGTATCTGTTCCATGCTGTGCCAAGCCAGATTTTTCAGATCTACTGTTACAAATGCAATATTGGTTGTTCTTGTATTCTTTTTTCTACAGAGCATCCAGTTTTTTCCAAAGTAAGAACAATGACACTCACAAAGAACTTGGTAAGCACCAGGGAGAGTTATGTTCGGCTGCAGAAGCGAGAACCCTCGACACTTCTGCATATGGCAGAAGAAGGCAAATCCATTCTGATAATAGGGTAATCAATCCATTTCATGGGATGAGTGTTTATTATTACACATCAGAAAATTAGCTTTTCTTTTATGAACATTCTAGTTTTTAAAGTGGTAACTATTTTGCTTGTATAACAGTTGGAAAATTTTATGTATAAAGCATGCGATTGCATATGTTAGTGACGAATTCTTACATCCCTTATTCTTTCCTCCCCTTCAACATGAATCGACTCTTCTCGGCACTCTGCTTGCTTTGGTTCTTTCAATTGTGGGCAGGCTATAGAGGAGACCGTTTATCTTTTGAAGATGGAAACCATGCTGATAATTTGTTGACATGAAGAAAAGTAGAAACTAAATTGCATTTCTCAGGAATTCTGGGAAATCCCGAGAAGCCAATTTATTTATTTATTTATGCTTATGGCTACATGAAAAGTACAATCACAATTTCCAGAAACAAATGATGAAAATCTTAACATATAAAAGTTCATTACATAAAAGGCACAACCTGCTTTCTTTCCTTTTTTTAAAAAATATAAAGCAAAAGTAACTTGTCATAGTTTATTTTTCACTTGGTTAGACAATAATAAGTTTAGTTTAATCCTTTATCCAAGTGTGATCAAAACAAAGTTTCCGCCTGAAAGTATCTTCAGGACTGGGGTAAGGTAATGCAACACCAGGCAACTCATTGCAAAGGTGGAGAAAGCTCTCATTACTCCTATCTCAGTATCTCACATAATGCAAAGCACATCTCCTTGCAGATATGTCTAATGTAATGCATTAAGGGAAGGGCCACAACCCAGACTAGTTTCGACCTTTATTGAGGTCTCTTCAGTGGGAGCCAGGCACAAGTGGAGATACCAGGCAGAAGCATTAGCAGGTCATCTCTACCCTGGTGTTGTTGTACCACCTTACCCCAGTCCTGAAGATACTTTCAGGCGCAAACTTTGTTTGCTCACACTTGGTTAAAGGATTAAACTAAATTTATTATACTCTAACCAAGTGAAAAATAAACTTTCAACATCCTTCTCTGAATCCGGAGTAATTTAATAATAAGGTTTCACACCCTTTGGCATCTCCTATAGGTTAGGATGACCTCTCATTGCTTCAGCCTTTGTATCTCCACTACTGGGCCTGGCTCCCACTGACAAGACCTCAATAAAGGTCGAAACCGGTATGGGTAGTGGCCCTTGCCTTAATGCATAGCATTACACATATCCGCAAGGAGATGTGTTTGCATTATGGGAGATACTGAGATAGGAGTAATGAGAGCTTTCTCCACCTTTGCAACGAGTTGCCTGGTGTTGCACTACCTTACTCCAGTCTTGAAGATACTCTCAGGCGCAAACTTTGTTTTGCTCACACTTGGATAAAGAATTAAACTAAACTTATTATAACTTGTCATAATTAATTCAGGGACAATTATCATCCTGCTGCACCAAGTATGACATGGTTGCATGTTCTCACAACACTTCACGACATAAAAGTAGCTGTATCTAAGGTTTAAGTAGAGAGCAGTTGTGTCTTGTGTGAGAAAACTTGATCCATTAGAGGAGGCCCATTTCATACTGTATCATCATCTTCTAACATGAGGAGGAGTTCTGCTGATACTATGATGAGGACTATGAGAGTAACTATGAGAATAACGTCTTCATGGTGAGATGGGACCGTGATCTTCTGTTTCCTCCATAACCACCGCCACCATCATACCAACTACAGGTCAAGGTCCAGGCTGGAAAGCCAATTCAAGGCCTCGTCCATCACCTTGTGGATGTCCTGTAGGCCATCACTCGTCTGAGCCACGGAGAACAATCACAATAAGGGTGATCTGAGAGCCCCCATTTATGTAGAAGATAGCCACATCTACCCTGACCAGTTCTGATCCTGTTTATGGATGACCAAATCTTCCTAGGAAGATCAAAACCAGGCTGCAGAGCACAGGGATCTTCTACCAGGAAGTCATTTGTTGGGAGATTGTTGGACCAGTGTTCTTTCCACATGTCAGATAGTGATGGCAGCACAGCTGAAGAGAGTTCGTCCATGGACCAGAGAGGCTTTCTAGATTTGAGGTGAAGACTAGGTGGGTTTATGAGAGTCTGGTGTAGGGGTAGGAGTGGGTTGCTCATTGCTTTATTAAATTCCTTAATCGAGGCTTGTCTTCTCTGTATGTGTGGTGAAGCAATGTTAGATAGAACAGGCAGTCAGGAGAGGGGGGGGGGGGGTTTCTCACTGTCCCACTAATTGTGCGCATGGTAGAGTTCAGCTGGGTGTCTATAATGTTAGTGTATGTGTACTTCTTTCCCTGACAGGGGCACAATATTCTGCTGCAGGGAATGCAAGGGCTAGTGCAGACGATCTTAGGACTTCTGCACCACAACTCCAGGTTGTTCCAGCAAGCCTTGAAACGATGTTATTTCTGGTTTTAATTTTATTGGCTTCTTTATTGGAGAGGTTGATGATGTGCCTTTTATAGGTTAGGCTTCTGTCCAGGCTCACTCCAAGGTATTTTGGGTAAGGCTCATGTTCTACCATTTTCCACAGAAGGAAAGGTTGAGTTGTCGATTCGCCTCTGCATTGTACAGGTGAAATACAGGTGAGAAGCCAATGAGTTTCACATATCATTTGATGTTTAAGAGTTCCTGCTGGAATAGTTAAAAGTGTAGAATAAGTAGTATGAGCATGTTGAAGTAAAGTTTTTATAATTCCAATCTTCTGTGATGGATATCGAGCTGAAATCTCGCTAAAATACGAATTAAAAAAACATTATTGTGACATGCTCATACTATTTTTTTATACATCTCAACTATTACAGCAGGAACTCTTAAACATCAAATAATATCTGACACTCAATGGCTTCTCAGAAAGAACCATACAACAGCTTTTTAATTCCTATAATCCTAGCTCAAATAACAAGGAACCAGTACATCGAGTTCCAACTCCATACACCTCTGGCATCGCAGAATCCATTTCCAGAATTCCTAAGAAATACAATTTATCAACAAATTATCAGCATGGTTTCCATCTTCAAAAGATAAATAGTCTCCTCTAGCTTTCCCTGGTGCCTACCAAGTTCCCAATGACTATCACTGTTCTTACTTTGGACAAACTGGACACTCTGTAGAAAAGAGAATACAAAAACAACCAATTGTTAAGTCGGAGTGAAACAAAATATTAAAGAAAATTACATTTCACTCGGACTTAACATAGTTCTCACTCTATTGGAACAAATAATGATTTTTCAGAAATTAATAAGCACTTGTATAGCAATCTTAGTGTAGTTTTATGTCTTTTATCTTATATTGTATTGTGAAATTTTATTATGTATGGCTACTGAGTCTCAAATACTATGTAAGTACCTGACAATTGCTGGGAGAGAAATAATATTGAAAAATGCGAAATAGCCGACTTCAGAAACACGTAATACTATGTACAGGCATATCCATTAGTAAGCAGAGTGCCTTCCCCCCCCCTTCCACCGCTACACTCCGTAAGTTACGAGAGGATTCCACGTGCGGTGCTAAGTGCTGTGAAGAAGGATGACGTAGATGTCAATGATGAAAGTAAAAGGAGTGGCGTGGCATTTTAAAAAAAAAGGCATGTAACACTGGAGACAAAGCTTTTTAGATGTTTTCCTGCTGCTGTGTTCCTGTGCCCTTGTAGGTCCGGCTGGTGTGGAGCCTCCACATGGTTTTTCCTTTGTTCAAGGAGATATCGGAAGAATGACCAGGAAGCCTGCCAGTCAGAAACTAGCCCAGCAGACTATATTTGTGGAAGACTACAGAAATATCCAACTATGAAGTACAGAGGGAATCTGTAGTGAACATCCTGAGAATGCATGAAGTAAAGAAGTCGTAGAAGGCAGATATCCGACGAGATAAGGAAGCGGCTAAAGTAACATACCAGCAATTGGTAAGGTGCAAAAATTTTATATCTTCTATCTAGTGGAAATGATTAGGAAGATTTTATTGCAATGTGCTATGAGAGACTCTTAGGACAGTATATTGATAGATTGAGAATGAAACAGAATATTGTATGTAAAGTTTATGTGGCAGATAGAATCTAGAATTTACTGCTAAAATTAAGAGATTCAGAAAGTTGTTTCATGAATTAACCTTGAGAGAGAGATTTACTAAAGTTCTTAATTAAGTCTGTTATATATATATATATATATTGAAAAGGATTGTCAGAGAAAATTGAGAATAGAATTTGATTCATATTGAGAATGGAATTGATTAACTAGAGTAGCACAACGAGACCAAGTGTATTAAATGTTATTAAATATGTTTCTCTGATTGAGATTTACAGAAAGGATAAAGTAATAGTATATATGAGTGCTAATTCTCTACCTAGCTTTGATTGTTTGATTGAATCAGTTTTATAGCGTGTATTATAGGTATTTTCTTGAAATTAAATGTTTTGTTAAAATATAAATGTTGTATTGCCTGAACTTAGAACCTATTGCACTTGCTCATAAAATTTAGCGAACTTAAAAGGGCAGGAGAATAGATAATATTGGGTCATGACTGCAAATTGGAAAATATATAGTTGATAAGAGTGAATGCTGACTGTATTCTAACTCCTTGGTCATACAAATTTAGTATAATCAAGGATTCAGGGTGGCGCAGCGAAAAATAAATAAATTTCTCTGAATTTGAATAAGGAGTTAGAACCAGTGCTGAGACAAAGAAATAGGCATCTGCCATTTGCATTTTCTTTGTCTCACAAACCAACAGCTTCATTCTTGTCAGGGATTCGGCCTGATTATTGAGAGAAAGGTAGAATAAAGTAATATATACATATAAGAGATAAAAGAGGGCCCAAAACATAAGAGAGTCGACACAACACAATATTACATTAACAACAGTAAATCTGAAAAATCTGGCTTGGCACAGCACAGAATAGATACAGGCCACAAAATCCTGTAGTCTGAAACACGCTTACTTCATCAATGTCTGTATAAATTTGAACACTTGTTTAAAGAAAGTGCCGAGGCTTTACTTCACTGTCCAAACTTAAATTGGAATGACTGCCCCTCTCTATCTAAAATATGGGAAAGTCTTATTTTAATCAGACATCAATAATTTTTTTTAATATCAATGAATTATCAAATTTCCTCATTTATACCAATGTGTTGTTTTATGTACAGGGTGTCCCAAAATTCACGCAAGATTTAAATTTAGCACCATTTGTGCTAAATTTGGTAAAGTGTTGCCAACGAGAAAAAAAAGACGACGTGACAGCTGACAGTTCAGGGTTATTAAAAACGGAGCGCTACACGAAAGAACAATGCATTTTCATTGTTGAGCAATGTTTTAAAAATAATAAAGGTTTGGCAGCTACAGTTCGCAATTTTCATACAAAATATGGTCGGAATAGTGATTTAACTTCATCAACCGTGAAAAGATTAATTAAAAAATTCAAGGAAACTGGATCAATTAGTGATCTTATACACTCTGGCCTTCCTTCAACAAGTTGTTCAACAGAAAACATCGAAGCAGTTCGTGAGAGTGTTGCTAAGAGTCCAGGAACATCAATTCGGCACCGTGGTCTTGAATTGGGCATTTCGAGAAGCTCTCTACAGCGTATTCTCATGAAAGATTTGCATCTTTATGCTTACAAAGTTCGATTGACTCAAGAACTGAAGCCTACTGACCACACACAGTGAAGAGAGTTCGGTGAATGGATTATGGAACAACAACAAGTGGATGCTTATTTTTCAAACAAAATCATCTTCAGTGATGAGGCTCATTTTCATCTTGATGGCTTCGTTAATCAACAAAATTGTCGCATTTGGGGTTCAGAAAATCCACGAGTGATTGTTGAGAAACAAATGCATCCACAACGTGTCACTGTTTGGTGTGGATTTTGGGCTGGAGGCATCATCGGTCCATTCTTCTTCGAAAATGCAGCTGGTAAGGCAATAACAGTTAATGGTGCTCGCTATCACAACATGATAATCCAGTTTTTTGTGCCTAAATTGCAAGATATAGATGTGGACGACATGTGGTTTCAACAAGACGGTGCCACATGCCATACAGCCCGAGAAACAATTCAATTACTGCACAAGTCATTTCCTGGTCGTGTAATTTCCCGTTTTGGTGATCAGAATTGGCCGCCCAGATCATGTGACCTAACGCCGTTGGATTTTTTTCTTTGGGGTTTTTTGAAGTCTAAGGTTTATGCCAACAAGCCCACGACCACCCACACCTTGAAGGAGGAAATTGAGCGCTGTATCAACGAAATTCAGCCACATTTATGCAAAATGGTCATGGAAATTTTCGACAAAAGAGTGCGTATGTGCCAGCAAAGCCGTGGAGGTCATTTACCCGATATGCTATTCCATGCATAACCTGATACTGTATACTTTATGAATCAATAAGAAATTACAATTTTTAATTAAAAACCTGTGTTTTCTATCAAAATTACTTCTTGCGTGAATTTTGGGACACCCTGTATAACATCACATGGCTCTTTCTTTTTCAAATCAATCCATTATTTGCATTCTAATTTGTAATTAATTATTGTCACCACTGATGATGGTGTATAATATTCAGGCTGAAATATATGGCCTTAAATAAATAGTATTACTTATCCCTTGTGATTTTTCATGAAGGAACATCATGAAGATGGCAAAATGTTCTGTAGGATATTGTAAAAAAAAAAAAAAGAAGAAGCTCAGAAATGGAATAAAGAGTTGTGTAAAAGCAATCAGAGATGATAAAGGTTACATAAAAACTAAATATAAAGATATTCTATACATCTGGGGTAACTGCATTTACCCTTGAATGAGATAAGCAGTGACAGAAGAATGGTATAAAATAGTCAAGAAAAATGCAATCAGCAGCAGATCAATATTTCAGATAGAAAATCTGAGCACTGTAATTTTTGATTGTTCACATAAGGGTCAGAGCTGTATAACTGAGAGGAGACTTCCACATAGCCTTTAAAGGAATGCAGAGAACAGACCAGGGCTTCTGACCTAATGTCCAATCCTCACCTTCTCGTGGTGCACCCTGTTGGGTATCTACCTGGATACTGAACGAACGAGGATGGGCTGCCAATTTGGGATTTAGCTGACCAAATTGCATTCTTACTGGCTTAAACCAATACACAAATGATGGTACACATGTTTATTATATTATATTACAGAAGTTGTTTGTTCATTACCAAATTCCACATAAAGAATGTTTAGTTAAGAGTCAGTTAGCTGACTAAGTAGTAGTATTAGTATTTATATTAGGATTAGAGTCTGTAATTTTTATTTTAAGGTAGTTACTGAAGAAACAGTAACTACCTTAAAATAAATCACATTTAAATTCTGCATATTATTTTGAAAGATTGTTAAATGGGATAAATGGGTGACAGAAAAGAGCAGAACATATTCAAATGGAATGCACAGGAATATACATATATATATATATACACACATATATTAATATATATCAATACTTGATAAAAAAAAACTGCTAGAACTTGAAATATGGAAATACAACCAGATCAGATGATATTTAACAAGAGATGTTCAATGTGGGGGTATTAAAGTTTTACGATAGTCAGTTCCAGATGACTGGAACTCTAGTAACTATTTATTTAAAAAAAAAAAGAAGAAGAAAAAACAGAAATAAAACTGAATGCCACAACTGCATTGAAAGTTCCTTACTCATTGTTCAAGAAGATTTATACAAGCAAACTTCAGAAGTGATTAGGTCAAATTGTGGAAAAGAAACCTGGAGAAGAACAAGCTAATTTCAGACCATAGATGCTTTGAAAATAAGATTCTCTGTGATCAGATGATGGGAATACAACAAAGACCTGCATTTGAGCATTACAGATCTGGAAAAGGCAGTGATAAAGCTATGAGAGAGAGAGAGAGAGAACAAAGCTATATGCTATGATTATATGCCTTTCAGATCCATAAAACTCAATGCAGATCTTTGAAATTTAATTTAAATAAGAAATTAATTTCTCATTTTGTTCTATTTAAACAGAACAATATGCAGGTAACTGTGCTGTAGAAGTACCATATAACATGGTACTTCTACAACACAGTTTTTCACTCTAACATGGTTAAAGAATGTGGTGATCCTCACGCAACACAATACTTATATAACATAGTTTCACTCTAAACATTTAGACAACAGCAGAAACCTCACATAACAAGGTATTTTTCGAGTTTTGAGCAGAATAAACCCTGCAGTTATGATGTAATTTGTCAAAATTTCTATTCCTTTTTGTGAATCTCTGTTGTTGACTTGTTAGCCATTATGCAAAAAAAAAGAGAGAAAAAAAGAGAAAATTGCCATGTTAGGTTCTGTGCTGAACTTGTGCTTGTTTGCGACCATTAAAAACTGTGACTTTGAAATGTGTATTTCATGATTTGTAATTTTTTTATATGGTAATTTTAGTTTTTATTTGAAAGTTTATAAATTTTTCCAGATAGGTATTGCTAAACTTCAAATTTCATTAAAATATAGAAGAATATACATACACACCACATGAAGATTTCATGGCTGACAAGACAGGTCTTTATGTGGTGTGTATCAATGCCTAACAGAACATTTCTCAAAAAAAAAAAAAAAGAAGAAGAAGAAAACTGCACCAAGTTTAAATGCATCAAAAGATAATAATGCTACTTATGTGCAGTGATTCATCTGAAGGATACACAATAAAACCTATGCAAGTTCACAGATCCACTAATCCACATGCAATGAAAAGTGTGATTAAAAACATATTACCATCATTATCGACAAATTCCTGATATTTATCATTAGGAATACAGGATATTATGATAGTACTATATGAAAAAGTTACACCACACTAACTTCTGATTAAACTTCCCTCCAAATTAATCTGTTATTGGTCAAGACTTCAACACAGTTCTGGGGAGGAAGTGGAGAGGGTCCAGAGACGAGTGACCAAGATGATAGCAGGTCTGTGGAATGAACCTTATGAGAATAGGTTGAAGATTTGTGGGTTGCAGAAATTGGACGATAGGCGAAGGAGGGGTGATATGATTGAGACATTCAAATTACTGAAGGGTTTTTATAAGATTGATCCAGAAGATATTTTTGAAAATATGACTGGTGGTGGGAGGACTAGGGGCCATGCATGGAAGCTGGGCAAGAGCGTGGTTGACAAGGGTGTTAGAGCTAGGTTTTTTACTTGGAGAGTGGTGAATGAGTGGAATAAGCTTCCAGAGCCTGTTGTGGGTGCTACGACCGTGAGTGAGTTCAAGGCAAGATATGACAGATACTGTGTGAATGTTGAATAGTTGTTCCAGACATGATGTTAGGGCCTCCCTCGATGAGTCGGTCAACTCCTTGGAGTTTCCCGGAACAATAATAATAATTATCAGATCTTATATTTCTCTCTTCTGAGGCAATTTTTACTGTATCAATCCACTTACATTAAACAATCACGTTTAATCACAGTTCTGGTGAATTTATAAGCTTTTGTTAGTGTTATGGCTAAATTTTACCTTATGTTAACTACTTAATATATTAGTGTGTTTATTAATCTGTGAATTTTCCTGCCAAACTGACAAAAGAACACTTGTTTTGCTAATCTTTCCTCTCCCATTCTGTTTGAATTCACCAAACTGTCTGAGATTAGCTCTGCTAGCACATTCCTAAATACTAATAATGGCAAGTTCTTTCCTAATATCCTCATTTTTAATACGATACTGGCATTGATGTTCCCAGTTGTTCTCGGTCAAGTAATTTGTCTCTACTACTGCTACCAACTCTTCATATCCAACACCTCAATCACTATTTATTTTACTTCACAGAAAACAAACCTTCTGCATCTTCTTGTTTACCACACATCTAATAATTGAATCACCATACAATGCTACTCACAATTCTTTCATTATCTTTTTCATACTGACATCATTTGTTTTCATCTTCTTCACTCTTCCATACATATCTCAAATTCTCTTCATTTCATTTCGCATCTGCCTCATCTTCACCAATTCAGCTGACAAATATTGCATCTTTTTTTTGCTATCATTCACTCTCACTATTTTATCACGAGTCCCACACACTTGTTTGCCGTCAACACCACTCACCACCTTGCCGTTAATTGAACTCTGTTTTTCAACATTATTATCACTTACTTTATTGTCAATTGAATTTTTTTTTTCTCCCTATCACTTCCCCACACTCTCTGAACATTCACACAATCTTCATCTGCCATGTCAGTTACAACACCATGTTCTCTACTCATATTTATACTATTTAAATCATATTTAAGCAAATGGGATGGCCTGGGATGTAATGAAAACATTTGGATTTGAAGAGGGTTCCAGAATGGGTCAAGAGAAAAATAAATTATTATTATTATTATTATTATTTGACACCTCCAAGGAGTTCAAAGACTCATCGAGGGAGGGCATCTACTCTAAAACTCTCCGTTTCCACCAACTACAGTGACCAACACCATTTCACAAGTATTATCTGTGAAACTTGTTATAGATCCAGGAATCAGTTGTTATGTTTGTACTCGATTGCTAGAAGTATCAGAAACAGGACAAACGAAATGAAATGTTGCACTGATTGAGTTCATTCACCCAAAAACTGCTGGAATAAGTGTGACATGATTGGATGAGGATAAGATCCTGAAGGGAATAGAGATGGAAGGGTATGATGTTTATCATGAAGATAGAAAGAGTAAAAGGGGAGGTGGAATGCTATTGATAATAGCACTCCACCTCCAACTGAAAAAGGGTTATTATTATTATTACTCCAAAACCTCACGGAGTCAAAGACTCATCTGGGAGGTCCTTTTATCACACACACATCTCATCATACTGTGTCTTAAACACACTCAAACTCCTTGCAGACACCACACTCTCAGGCAAAGCATTCCAATCATTTATAACTCTGCATGAAAAAAACGAACCAGGGATGACCTCTGGTTCTCCCCTGATCTCCCACTATTCTCTGTAGAACTTCTCCACCACTGATCCTATAACAACCCCCTTACTAACTTGTAGGTCTCAATCATGTCCTCCTGTCCACCAGACTCTGCAAATTACATCTTCTCAATCTTTTCCTCATACTCGACATTCCAGAGGTCAGAACTACCTTAGTCAGTCGCCTTTGGACCCTTTCCAACATCTCTTCATCCTTCTGAAAACCTGGTGACCAAATCAGGGCACAATAGTCCATGTGTGGCCTAATCAAAGCCTTATACCACAGAACAAGAATCTCCCTACTTCTACACGTCAGTGTCCTCCGCATCATTCCCAGAAGCCTTTGTGTTGTCTTCACAATTTTGGCAATGCGTCCCCTAAATTTTAGATCCTTATCCACTATCATCCCCCAGATCTCTTATTTCCTCTACCTCCAACAATATATTCTCACCAAGCATAAATTCTGCATCCCATCTTTGTTTTCCAAATTTTAAAACCTTACATTTTGCAACATTGAACTCACATCCCCATTTCCGTGCCTAATCACTCAATTTATTCAAGTCTTCTTGCAAGGTCACAACATCTTCACTACTCTTTATGGTTCGTCCCAACTTTGCATCATCTGCAAACAACTGAATATCTCCATCCAAATCTTCGCCATCCAAAAGTTATGCCCATACAAGGTAGATATGCAAGGGAGGAATAGTAGCAGGTGATTTTGAGGCAGTATGATGTCAGATGACACTATAGACCTGTTAATGTGGAGAGTAGCGACTATGAAATGTATAAGCAAATTAGCCAAGCAAATAGGAAAAGTGTGATCATTATGGGTGATTTTTAATTATGGCAATATAGACTGGGATGACAAGATAGCAACTGGAAGTAAAGAACCTGAATTTCTTGAGTTTTTGAGAGATAACTACCTCAGATAGCATGTAACAGAGAGCATGCAAGTGTAATAATGTGAAGTTTCTATCTTTTATTTAATATGGTTCTAATGTTTCTGTTACTGTGCCTTTGTAATATTTTGTTCTTAAATCTGTCTATCGATTTCTTTATATATCTATCTATCACTTTTGACTTGACTCCATATTCTCATTCGTTAACTTTATTATACTTTATCCTTATCCGTTACCTTTCTATATAGTCAGTTAATCTTTAATTCCCTTTCCCTACTTTCAGTATTTTAAACTTATACTTGAGATTTCTAGAAATTTATTTGATTATTCCAGACTGTGCCACTAAAAATCTCTAATTGGCATAAGAAAATATTTATACTTCCAGTAACGCACCTCTATACAGTTAATTACAGTCATGGCTAACTCCTAACATAAAGTTCGTACCAAGGTTTAATTTCTTTCCCGCTTACAGGATCGGATTTTATTTGAGAACAGTGCAGTTACTAAAAAGATCAGACGGCACTTCTTATAAATAAAACAAACATATTTATTCACACTAAGACAAAAATACAATGTATACACTTAAATGATGTTACTATCATTTCCTCTCAAAGTTAAGCATCGAAATTAAAACAATACATAGGACAACTCTTAGGCATGTTATAAGCATCAAATACGTAAATCATCAAACAATTAATTCTGTATATCAAATAACTATCAGTTTCTCTCAAAGCTAAGCATCAAAATTAACTATCATATTGGACAACTACTAAACATTAAAGACAAGAATCATCAAACAATTAATTCTATATATCAAATAACTATCAGTTTCTCTGAAAGCTAAGCATCAAAATTAACCATCATATAGGACAACTATTAAACATCAAAGACGAGAATCATCAAACAATTAATTCTGTATATTAAATAACTATCAGCCCATTTACAATCTAGGAATTATCATGCTAAAAAACAAAATCTCCAATTCTGACTTTCACAAAAAAAATGCAACACTCACTTAGCAACCAACTTCTCACACCATTACAATTCTAAATTCTATAATTTTCTTATCAATTCCTTTAAATCATTTCAACACAATACAACGTAAGTTTAAACTTTCATTAATATCCTTTCAATTATTCTAAAAAGCAGATTCACTCCATGCTAATAAGTTTTCAACCTATTACATCCTTCAGTTCTAAGAATTTAGTCTATCCAAAACAGTCTTCCACATCATAAATAAGGGAAAGTTTTTCAACAAAAAATTCAACTCACATTAATTCTTTCATAGGCACAATTGCACTTAGTCGTATCTTCTCTTTGGACTTATTCTGGATCCCCTTCTATTGTAAAGGCTTGCTCTATCGCTTCAGACGCGTCATGGAAACCATGTTTTCCTCTGGAATTTCTCGCGGGGGGGGGCTGGAGCTCGATCTTTCAGCATTGTAGGTATTAGGACGTACGGTCTGATGGTCAAAGCCTTGTCATCCGGTTCCTGAGCCGCTACTTGCTCGATAAGGATTTGCCTCCAGTTACCCTCCACGAATTCATCAAGGATTCCATGGATCAACCTCTCCCTCTTCTCCCTGCATCACGTCTACTGATGCAGGATAGTCAATGCACGCTAGTCCATTTTTCCCAGTCGATCCACTGTCAGTCCATTGCTGACCTTTTTATTTTGCCTCTCTGGACCTTGCACGAAGTTTCTTAGACCCCAAATATTTCCGCACAAACTTTGAACTAAGGTCTGAGATCCCCGTACCTATCGCGTGCTAACTCCTTTCCTTCTAGAAAGTTCCGACTTCTATCTCCCTGAAGTGTAATTTAATCCCTTTTTCAGCATAGCGTAACAGCTTCTGATGTATGCCGCCCCCTTCTACTATCGACCTTGACAACAGTGTCAGACTGCTTTGGTTACAATGGGTTTCCATTCTACCCTATACCAAGTGATACATCAACTATATTTCCGAACTCTAAGGTAATTGCCCCTAAACTTCTATTTTTAGATACTTGTTTACTTTATTTTAGCATGTTAAATTCCTTGGGGTCTCTGCAGATGGGGATTTTGTATTACTTATGTAGGTAATTCTAACATACTTCTGCTCTCTAAGGGATTTTCTTTTGAAATACACACTCATATTTTTTCTATCTACAGTATCATGTAAATTTTTCTGGGCTAATTTTATATGGGCTGATATTATTATTTACATCTATTATATACAAGTTTACAATTCTTTGAATTTCGGATGTGACTCCTGTAAAATCAATGCAATTAAACATTGTAAGATTTATGATGCTGCATTGAATTTTACACAAGGATTGAGTGTTTTGAATTGGATCATCTCATCAGAGGAGGTCATTATAAATAAGGCGTCAAATCTCCCTACAGTTGGTGAGAGTGACTATATAGTAATTATCTTGGTAGTTGCAAGCCACATAAGGACTTCTGTGAAGAAAGGGTATATGTGGAAGGCTGGTAATAATGAGAAACTCAGGAGACAACATGCAGCTGTATCAGGGAATGAGGAGTTTGGTAGAAAGAGGTTCAGTGGTACTTGGTGCTAATTAAGAACCATCTAGTTGAAGCAATGTCTAAATGTATTCCAAGTGTCAAAAGGTTAAATAAGGTAGGTGTGAAAGAGATGAATAAAGAGATCAAGCATGCAATACAGACAAAGAAGGCATTATGGAGGCCAGATAAAATGAGTGGTAATAATCAATTTTTTGAGTACAAAAAACAGGCAAGAAGGATGGCAAGAGTAGGAAAATGCAGCATTTTCCAAATTTAAAAAAAAAAAAATCCTAATGAGTTCTTTTGATGTTGCCAGAAAAAAAAAAAAAAAAGAATGACTTGGATACGATGGCACTGATTGGAGAAAATGGTATAAGGATAACTGCTACAGAGGAAATAATTGAGATATTTTTAATTAGCAGTTCATAAAGGTCTTTCATCCTTGTGAATCTGACATCATGGAGAGGTTGAGAGCAGTGGATGATTAGAAGGATAGACTTACTTTGAGTGAAGAAGAGGTATGTACAGAATTAAGCACACTTGATGTTAATAAGGCTGTGATAGTTGATGATATATCACCATATATTTTGACAGAATGTACTAAGGAGTTGACATCTGCCTTGACATATTTTTTTAATATGAGTCTTACATTGGTTCAAGTTGTGCCATTCCATAAGGAAGATGGCAGAACTCGAGCATCAAAGGCCAAGTTCTGCCATCAGAAAAACAGGCCAATCTGAATGTTAAGGTGGTTAAAGCTTCAATCCAGAACACTAGGTTGACCCTTTGACTTATTACTTACTTATTACAATAAGGTGACAGCACGGAAGAGGGATTCGGATACCCAGTAGCATACTTAAGATTTTGCAAAGGTTTTTGATAGATTACCACAGCGTTTCCCAAATTTTTCCTACTACGGAACATTTAACAAATCCTGAAATTTTAATGACACAGATTGGTCAGAGTCGAGTATCATCGGTCTCATATTGAATGTAAAGCTAAGTGCACACTATCGCTGAAGCAGACTGTATCGCATTGCAAAAACATGACAGCACACACTACAGGCATGCAGACCGGGCCGTAGCACATGCATTGACCTTGCTTGTGATCGCACATTTCCTAGAATAGATACTTCCGTACCTCACTCGTGCTCGGGGGTGTCAACAACCGCGGCCGGCTGAGTCAAGGCCAGTGCATGCTGGCCTTAATAGCACAATCCACAACAAAATGAGGAATGCCTGATTTTCAAACATGTTTGAACTTGTCGCAGCATTTAAAACCATTCCAGGCTCATATTAATTTTGATACTTTTTCACGGAACACTTATTCACTTTCCGCAGAACACCAGTGTTCTGCAAAACACAGTTTGGGAAACCCTGGATTACCACATGATAAGTTGAAAATCAAACTAGAGTGAATGGGGCTGGATGTTAGAATAGTGCACTGAATTAGAGATTAGCTATCTGATAGCTATCAGCAAATTGTGTATAGGAAGCAATATCCTGGAATAGGAAAGTCACTAGTGGTAATCTAGTCTCGGGGATCTGTTTTAGGGCCATTCTTTTGAACCTCTATGTTAATGATATTGGGGAGAATTTGAATGAGGATATTCAGTTGTCTGCAGATAATGCAAAGTTCAAAAGAATTATGAGGAGTAGAGCAGATGTGGCCTTACAAGAAAACTTGAATAAACTGATTGAATGGGCTTAGGAGTAAGGATACCAGTTCAATGTTGGAAAATGTAAGGTTTTAAAAGTTGGAAAACAAAGATGAGATGCAGAATTTACTCTTGGTAAGGATGTTGCAGAGGACACTGACTTGAAGAAATTAGGAGATTCTGGTTTCACTATATAAGGCGTTGATTAGTCCACATATCGACCACTTAGATTTGGTCACCTGGTTTTCAAAAGGATGAAATATACGGGACAGGTTCCAGAAGTAACTGACTAAGATAATTTCTGGTCTCTGGAATGCTGAGTATGAAGAAAGGTTGAGAAGATACAATTTGCAGAGTTTAGTGGATAGGAGGAAGAGTGGTATGATAGAGACAAATATGATATGATAGAGACGAATAAGTTGGTAAGTAATTGTTTTAAGATTAAGATTGAAGAAGATTTTCATAAAATGGTTGGAGATAGGAGAACAAGAAGTTATCCTGGAAGTTGTATAAGGAGGCTGTGAACAAGGGAGTGAGGTTTTTTTGCATGTATATGTATACTGTGAAGGATTGGAATGGATTGCCTGAGAGTGTGCTGTCTGTAGATAATTTCAATATACATAAGGCTAAGACAAAAGATCACCGTAGAGAATGACTGTAAAAAAGAAATTATATACAGAATTCAACTTGGTTAAAGAGCCTCTGGAAAACACCATGAAGCACTCAAATGAATCATCCCATTCTGCCTTAAAAGAGAAATATTCAACAGTTATATACTTCTGGTCATGACAATATAAAAGTGAAACATGGACTTGGACTAAAAAATTTACCACTAAGTTGAGGATTAACCAGAAGAAAATGGAAAGACCATTACTCAGTATTACCATTCTAGATAGAAAGTACAATACTTGGGTCAAAGCTCAGACTAGAGTGAGAGACATTATAACAGCCATTAAAAGATTGCTGAGGTCATATTGCAAGGTCATTGCTAAGGTCAAATTTGAACTCTGTATGAGGTTGATATCGCTATTGTATTCTAGAGATGGTAAGAGAGTAATAGGAAGACCAAAGAGACAGTGGGAGGATGAGATTAAAGTGATGGTTGGAACTCAATGGCATAGAAAGGCCTCAGTTAGGAATGAATGGAGGATTTGGGGATCCTCCCCAAAAATATGTCAAGGTAAATGTCAATCCCTAGCACATTCCTTCAAAAGATGTGGTGATATATCCTCAAGTACCACAGCCTTATTAACATCAAGTGTGTTTAATTCTGCATATACCTCTTCTTCACTCACAGTCTCTCCTTCTAATCATCCACTGCTCTCAAACTCTCCATGATGTCAGATGTCATGAGGCCTTTGTCCAGCAGTGGACAGAAAATGGCTGACGACAAGGGGACCTCCTGAAATAAGTCTTAGACTCAATGGAGGTCTTTGAATAATAATAATAATTAATAATGTCAATTTTGTTATCAAATTTAACACCACTTTCCTTCATAATATAATCCATACAAATAATGAATAACACTGGAGATAATGTGCACACTTGTCACAAACCAGATTTAACATCAAACCATCTTCCTGTACCTCCTTCAATTCTAATTGCTTACTTACAGCTTAAAAAGAGACTGTATTGCTCAATATATTGTCCCATTTATACCACACAACTGTAGTATTTTGAAGAGCTTTCCTCTTGGCACCTTGTCATGTGCCTTTTTTAGATGTACAAAACTTAAATAGAAATATTTTTTATATTCCCATGATTTCTCAACTATTTGGATTAAAATTAAAATCTCATCCTGAAAATCTCTATTTGGCATGAATCCAGTTTGGTCTTCACCAAACTTCCTCTGCACAATTTTTCTTAATTGCTTCTCAAATATACTTGCATAAATCTTACCAGGATAACTAAGTAAGGAAATTGCTCTGTAATTCCCACATTCAATTTTATCCTCTTTTTTTTTCCAGATGGGTACTATGAGAGTTTTACATATGAGAGTGTTATCCAGAATTTGACCCTCTGACCAGGCCTTCTGAATTATGCAGTGCAGCTGCTATAAAACTTATACAACCATATCTGAGCTTTTCTGGTCATATTTCATTTACTCCACATTTCAAGTTTATGATAGCTTTTTCTACTTCAAGTATGAATATGTATTCCTGACTGCATTCTTGTTGGGTGTTTTGTACCACTGCACAGTTTGTTACATTTAGAAATTTTTCGAAGTGGTTACTTCAGACATTTAGAATATCATTATTTTCAGATTTCATGTCATCTTTATCATCTGATTCCTTTTACAATACTCTCTCCTCCATTTCTAAGCTTTTTCAACAGCCCTCCCTATCCCCATTAGGTATTTTGGTAGATACTTCACACGATGCACCACACGAGAAGTTGAGAATTGGGGATCAGGTCAGAAGCTCCAGTCCGTTTTCTGCATTCATTAAAAATGACTGCGTAGAGGACTCCTTCCAGTTATCAGCTTCGATCCTTAAGTATTCTCTACTATTACCCCAAACACATTACCAGTATACTTAAAAGTAAATAAAAAAGCTTGAGTAACTGCCAGTTTATTTAAAGAATGGTTTCTATATCAATTAATACTATTTTAATTAAAATTGAATAATCTTTCATTGGAGGATTGTCATAGATGGTAGGGCAATCCTGTCAAATGAGAGGCTCTGTTAGGTGATAGGATAGGTCTTCTGCTTTTTAGAGCTGCCGCTGAGGGTTATGCTTGGCGGTGGTGTGCGCCTATCACTGGGTAGAACCCCCACTGAGCATGGTGTTAAGTGATACTCTGGGCCACTCATTGTTGGGTGATCTGAGGGATCGTTCGAGTTTCTGGAGAAGAAACCCTGCACTTAAACAGATTTTGCCTTTTACTAAAGATTACCATAGAGGGGAGCATTAAAATCGAGTGCCACCATAGCACAACTGGAAGCATAATGGTATGTTGCACCATTCGATTGAAAAAGGCCTAAGTTCGATTCTCGTCATAATGGGAGGAATCTTAACATGCATTTTTTTTAAATTGAAGGTGAGTTAGCCAATCTCATACAGAGATGGCAGGGTTTTTTCTCTAGGAAACTTGGATTCATCTGTATCTCAAGGCCAGTTCATCTGTATGTGGCATACAGATGAACTGGCCTTGAGAATACACGCAATTTAGAGATAAAAAATACTAGTGATGGTGGCGGGCAGTAGACGGCATTGGTGGTTTGGTGCAGTTGGGGGATTACATGGATAACACGGAGAGTTGTAGAGTAGGTGTCCTCCCTCAATGAGTCTTTGAACTCCTTGGAGGTGTCACAAAATAATAATAATAATAAAAATTAAGCAGGTGCATAAGGGTCAAAGCTATATAACTGAGAGAAGATCTCCTCTCAGTTATATAGCCTTTAAAGGAATGCGGAGAACCGATCAGGGCTTCTAACCTAATGTCTAATTCTCACCTTCTCGTGGTGCATCCTGTTGGGTACCTGCCTGGATACTGAACGAATAAGGATGGGCTGGCAATTTGGGATGTAGCTGACTAAATTACATTCTTATTGGCTTAAACCAAAATAAAAAATGATGGTACAACATGACAGAATTTCATGCGAGCTGAGGCATTGCCCGGTTAAACAAGGTCCCTGTTGTTTTTTGTCAGGGAACCAGCGCAAACAGCAAAGAGTCAGCTACTGGAACAAATCTTAAAACACACCCCAACTAAACATCACCAGAGTTCAAGATCGGTACTACCAACATAAGACGCCTGAATGGCAAAGAAATGGAGCTAGTTGAGGAATTAGATAAGCACAAGATCGATATAATAGGGGTATCTGAAACAAAAAAAGACAAAAACTGGTGAGATCTTTCTGAGCAATAAATACAAAATGTTATATTCAGGCAACGACAATCAAGGAAAAGAAGGAGTAGCCATAGTATTCAACACTAAATACGAGGCTAATCTTCTTGAATGGCAGGCAGTCTCAAGTAGAGTGATGTGAGCAAATATCAGAATGGGGAACTAAACAACGAGACTTATTTGTGCCTAAGGTCCCACAGAAGGTTCTACTAGAAGTGGAGGAATTTTTTGATGTTTAAAGAAAAACTAACTGACACAATGAAAAAGGAAAAGTTGGTCCCAGTTGGGGATCTGAATAGCATAGTAGGAAATGATTGTCAGACATACAAAAATATTTTGTAAAAATTTGGAGAAAAGAGCAAAGTTAATAATAATGGCAAATACCTCTTGGATTTCTACTCAGGATATGGACTGGTTAATACTAACACAATGGTCCAACATAAAAATGTGCATAAATTCACATGGAGAGAAGAGGCAAGGAATAAGAAAAGCCTCATTGACTATGTTATTGTTGATAGTGATGTTTTCTCCCTGGTGCAGGACAAAAGAGTGTACAGAGGATTAGAAATTGGAAGTGATCACCATTTAGTCTTGAGCAGAATAAAGTTGAATTTTGTACTGAAAAGAATAACATGTAAGAAAGTTTTAAAGGGAATAAAAGTTGAGCAGCTCTCAGATGTGAACTGTAGACTAAATTGCCACTGAATCTACAAACCTTGGAGATTCAGTGGCAAGCCTTGAAGAAAACACTGATTGATTCAGCCAGAGAGGCATGTGGTTGTCTGTAAGGATAGAAAAATCAGAACTCAATGGTAGACACAGGAAGTTAAAGAGGCAGTGAAAGAAAAGAAGAAAGCATATCAAAAGTTCCTAGCAAATAAGTCAGCTTGTGCTCTTAGACAATACAGAGACAAATGTAAGAAAACTAAACTCTGTGTAAAACTAGCTAAACAAAATTCATGGGAGGACTTTGGTAAGAATATACAAAATGAATATTAAGAAGGTGGCAAGATATTCTGGAGGTTGTTGAAGAAGTTCAGAAATGGAGGAAAGAATGCTGTAAAAGGAATTAGAGATGAAAAAGATGACATGAAAACAAGAGAAAAAGATATCCTTTAAGTATGGAGAAATTACTTCGAAAAATTGCTAAATGAAACAAGCAGTGATGACAGCACAGTGGCAAAAAAATACTAACCAGGTATGCAGTCAGGAATTTTTCTACTTTTGGATACTTGAAGTAGAAAAAAGCAATCAAAAGCCTGAAATGTGGAAAAGCTGCAGGAGTAGATGATATTCGACCAGAAATGTTTAAATATGCAGGTATAAAAGTCTTACAGTGGCTGCACTGCATAGTTCAGAAGGCCTGGCCAGAGGGACGAATTCCATATGATTGGAGTAAAGCTCTCATAGTACCCATATATAAAAAAGGGAAATAAAAGTGAATGTAGAATTACAGAGGTATTTCTCTACTGAGTGTTCCTGGTAAGATATATGCAAGTATAATTGAGAAACGGTTGAGAAGAATTGTGGAAGAGAAGTATGGTGAAGAACAAGCTGGATTTAGGCCAAATAGAGCCTGGCAGGATCGATTTTCACTTTATGACAAATAATTGAGAAATCGTGGGAATATAACAAAGATCTGTATTTAAATTTTGTAGATCTGGAAAAGGCATATGACAAGGTGCCAAGGGAGAAGCTATTTAATATGCTACAGTTATATGGTGTCGATGGGGCATTATATCAAGCAATACTTTTAATTTTTAATTTTAATTTAATTAAATATAGAAATAGACAACATAATCAGCAAAGCTGGTATGGTGGGAAGTCAATTGAATAAATTCATGTGGAATAAGAGAAAAATTAGTCAGAACACTAAATTAGCATACAAGACAGTGTTTAAACCAGTTTTAACTTATGGATCTGAGAGCTGGATCAGAAGTAAAACACTTGACCAAAGACTAGAGACTACAGATATGAGAGTTCTGAGAAAGATTAGAGGCGTGAACAGATAGCATCAATGGCAATTTCATATTAAAAATGAGGATATTAGGAAAGAACTTGACATTGTCAGCATATGCACCCAGGAATGAGATTAGCTCTGCTAATGCATCCAAGAATGCATTAGCAGAGCTAATCTCAGGTGGTATGGTCACTTAAATAGAATGGGAAAGAAAAGATTAGCAAAACAAGTGTTCTCTGCCAGGTTTGCAGGAAAACGACCCAGAGGAAGACCAAGATATAGGTGGATTGATACGGTACAAAGTGCCTTAGACGATAGAAATATAAGATCTGATAATGTTGGAGACCTGACAAGTGACAGACTGATTTGGAGGAAAACTGTAGATAGGAAGTTAGTAATGATGTAATTTTTTTCATGTAGTACTATCATATTCTGTACACCCCTTGAGGGTACATGGCAGGAATTCGATGATGATATTGTAATATGAGTTGTAAATCTCAGTTCAGTATCTAGTGTTAGGCCTAAGTATTTTGGAGACTGTTTTTCCCAATTTGGTATTATATGTTTTGATTTGGGAGTTGTAATTGTGTCTATTTTTTCTATCAGCGGAGAAAATATTAAGTTTTGTTTTTTCGGGTTTATCTGTAATATAATTTCCATTGCCCATCTTTCTAAGCCTTTTATTGATTTATTTAGGACTTTATCAAATTGTTAAGAATTACTGCTTGTGTGCCAGATTACTATATCATCCACACAGCATGCTATTTTTATGTCATTTATTAAATGAGGAAAGTTCATATAGATGAGAAATAGGGGTGGACTTAAAACAGAACCTTGTGAGGCTCCAGCCCAAGTTCGATGCAAGTTGGAATAAATTCCATTAACTTTTACTTTAATTTTTCTTCCTTTCATGAAATCTGAAATCCAAATTAATGCATTCCCCCCCCCCCTTATTCCAGTATTGTATGCAATTTTTTTTATTAACTTTTGTCTCCAAATGAAATCAAAGGCATCTGCAAGATCCAAAAAGATTGCTGTTGTCTTCTTTGGTGGTTTTTCTTGAAAGCCATCTATGATTGATTGGCAAAGATAAAATAATTGATATTTTTATTTTCTAAGAGCCAATTATAAGTCTAGTATGTATTATTCTTTCATTTAGTTTACAAAAAGTACTAGTCAAAGCTATTGGTCTTTACCTTTCTGATCTAGTTGGGGGAGCCCCAGGTTAGGCTTTTGGCATTTAGATCTCCTAAAAGGATCTTTGTATCTGAAGTTGTTTGTCTTAGTTGCTCAAGTAGTTCAGTGTTTATATCTGGGTGATATACGTTGACTATTGTAATAATGCATTTTGGTAGAAATATCTTGACTGCTTGAGCCTCTGTGTTACTATTTATATTGCTGTATATGGTTGATATGATTTCTTTATATTTAATGTGTTTGGTCCGTGAGAGCATAACTAGACCTCCACCAGAACAATCCAGTCTGTCTTTCCTTAGAGTTGAATAGCTTTTGATTTGAAGCTTCAGATTTTGATTTGGTTTAGTTTCGTTTCTTGTAAACATGCAGCTTGGATGTTATTTTTGTATAAAATGTTCTTAAGCTTTCCTTTCTGAGTACCACAGATGTTGAGAGTCCTTGTAGCATATTTCACATCGAGATCCCGGACTGTAACTCTTGCGTCGGCTGCCTGATCACAGTAGCATGTGTCCTCATAGCATATTTCTCATTGAGATCCTGGACTTATCACCCTTTAGTTTAGTTTATAATTGGCTGCATCGGTCCTTCTTCCACCTTGTATAACGGAATTATCTTGCCCTCCTTCAACACATTAGGAACTTTGCTCATATCAGGACTCACATTAAACAACCAGGTTGGGGGCTTTTCTTTCTGAAAAATAGTATTTTTCAAATTCAAATTCAAATCTGATTTCATCTTCCTCACCATGGCTGTCACTTTGCTAACCTGTTCTTTATGCTGCTTCTGAGTCCAGTCATCACATTTTTCCAGCATTTGTTCCATAACATTTTCTTTTTATGTATATCTTACTAAAAATTTTTTCCACCCATTTAACTGCTAACTGTGTGGATACAGAAGGCTATAGCTTTCTTGAGACATCATTTGACTACTTCTAATGTATTACTGATTCTTGTACCACTATGAAGCTTTTACCAAGGTACAGCTTCAAGCTGCCTTCTCAAATTTACAATGAACACCTGCCTTATAGTTCCATATACATACACACACATCTCTTTTTTTAACAAAACTTCCATATGATTTGCTGTTGTCCAAATCAAAACTATATGTTTACCACTCTTATCAAATGGAAGCATAACAGTTAGCTCATTTCTGGTGATTAGTTTACAGAATTAACAACGCATATAAAGTATATTAATTAAAGGTAACTTTAATGAATAACTTCTATATTTCGGCAACGTCACATTGCCATCTTCAAGAACATAAAGATATGGTATGTGCACGCAGGCACTAACACAAAGCAAATGAGGAAGAAAGCAAGAAACTAATATTGTTCCTAAAGTCCTAATGGTGCCCTCTGGTGGGCTAATTTGGTAGTCTTGGCAGTTGGGCTGAAGTTCTCATAATGTAAGTCTCCCAAATTTGGGGTAGTTTCATGCTCCCAAATTTGTTGAGGTTAGGAACGTTTTTTAGAGCTGCTGAAGATTCTTTGAATAATCTTTCATATTTAAACTTGCTGCGATGAATTATTTTTGTTTTCTTCCAACGAATTTTATGGTGGGTATCTAAGGCATGGTCTGCCAGCCCAGAGCGGCTGTACTGGTGAAACCGGATGTAGTCTTGGTGTTCTGAAATCCTGATATTTGTTGTTCTGCCTGTTTGGCCAAAGTAGGACAATTTGCAGTTATAAACACTGAATACCTGCCAACTTTTTATTAGGTTTGGCTTTAGTGAGAACACCGACTACATCCAGTCTAACGTTGTTGGCGATATGGTTAGGCAGGTTGCGAATCCCACGTTCTATATGGATCATGATATCTTCAGCAGGTATTCTTTTAGGAGCTAGGGTGAAATTGTGACCACGTGAAAGTGCAGTGAGTGCTTCAGGTTTTAAAACTGCCGACGAGAGGTTGACTACACTGTTGAGTGGTGGCTGTGGTAAGGAGGTAAAATTCTTTGTCAGGTTTTCGTATTTTTTCTACAAAGAAAGTTCTACAAACTGATAGAGGGTACAGCCATGAGTTCACCGCTTTCCCCACCCTTGGCCAATTTCTTTATGGAGACATTTGAAGAGAAAGCCTTAAACTCCGCCCCACAAAAACCCACTATTTGGCTTCGTTATGTGGATGATGTGTTTGCTATTTGGCCACATGGCTCAGACACACTCCACTCCTTCCTAACACACTTAAACAACCAACACCCCAGAGTCCAGTTCACCTTAGAAAAAGAGGAAAACAACACCCTCCCCTTCCTAGACACTTTAATCACCTGCCAGCTTGATGGATCTTTGGTTTTCTCTGTTCACAGAAAACCCACCCATACTGGCAGATACATTCACCAGCAGTCTCCCCCCCCCCTCACAACAATATGGGGTTATAAAAACACTATATAACAGGGCAAAATTAATCTGCGCAGATGACAAGGCCCTAACTACTGAACTAAACCACATCCTCAACACTTTCTTAGCCAATGGCTATAACCCCAAAAAAATCCAAAAAATACTAAAACCAGTAAACCACAACCCCCCTCCACAATAAAGATTACACCAAGTCTATCACCATCCCCTACATCCAGGGCATCTCTGAGAAAATAACCAATATCCTCAAAAAATGACCTTACTTCCTGTTACAGACCATACAAAAAGTTGGCATCCCTTATCCGCTCTACCAAAGACCAACCACTTCCCCTAGACCTACCTGGTGTATACCAGGTCCCTTGCAGCTGCAAATTGTCCTACTTTGGCCAAACAGGCAGAACAACAAATATCAGGATTTCAGAACACCAAGACTACATCCGGTTCCACCAGTACAGCCGCTCTGGGCTGGCAGACCATGCCTTAGATACCCACCATAAAATTCGTTGGAAGAAAACAAAAATAATTCATCGCAGCAAGTTTAAATACAAAAGATTGTTCAAAGAATCTTCAGCAGCTCTAAAAAACGTTCCTAACCTCAACAAATTTGTGAGCATGAAACTACCCCAAATTTGGGAGACTTACATTATGAGAACTTCAGCCCAACTGCCAAGACTACCAAATTAGCCCGCCAGAGGGCACCATTAGGACTTTAGGAACAATATTAGTTTCTTGCTTTCTTCCTCATTTGCTTTGTGTTAGTGCCTGCATGCACATACCATATCTTTATGTTCCTGAAGATGGCAATGTGACGTTGCCGAAATATAGAAGTTATTCATTAAAGTTACCTTTAATTAATATACTTTATATGCGTTGTTAATTCCGTAAACTAATCACCAGTTATGTCTGACCAACGTATAAGCCTTGCTACTAGAGTTAGCTCATTTATAGATAGATTCTCAGATAATGTTTCTGAATCCAATATTCTTGCATCTCAAGTCCCTTCCATCATGTGCTACTTAAAGTTGTCTCTCAGTTCTATAAATTCCCTTTCCCTCCTCTCTTGGATGCTTTCTCCTTTCTCCAGTCTCTATTCCCACAGTTGATATTGCTCAAAATGATAACACTTCTTGTATTAATAGAGTTAATCTGTCTAAGGTAATTAATCCTATCTTCACTGTTTTCTATATATCTTGCAATGCATATATTCTCTGGCTGTTTGTTTTTACAAGAACAAAAGGCAAAACTTGAGCTTCAAGTAAGGGGGAGAAAAAAAAACTTGTTATCTCCATATGAGATGCTAATACAAAATTGTTTATAATTTATAGAGTTTTTCACTTTACTTACCTATCTACTGTACTTTCACTTATCTGAAGAGGATCGTGTATAATGGTTATAACTGATGGCACTATTCTTAGTCTTTTGGTTTGAATTTAAATAAATTTTTCTGTATATATAAAGAAAACTATACTACTGGAATGACTTTTTTTTTTCACTGATGTAAAACAGTATATTAATAAATGTATTTATTAAAGAATAAAAACCGCATTTTTTGTTTGTTTTTTTTATTAATCTGCACCTCTTGAAGTTTGGCTTTCTATGTTGATTAAAAAAAAAAAAAAAGTGAATGTATGTATGCATTTGTGCATATGTTTATGTTATATAATCAACACAAAAGAAAGGCATTTACAAGCAATTTCAAACATATTCAAGTCTTCACAGCTTTATGTTCCATAATCTTATTATCATTAAGTGTTTATCGAAAAGATACCTTTCAAGCACTGCTTGGTTCCATTATTTTCAATTTCTTTATACCCAGTAGAACATTGGCATGTATGGGACCAATAGCTACAGGTGACATGTGGATCAACTCTTCGACACTGTTGTACATCTCTGCAATATTCACCCAGCTCAACATCTGTAAAATTCATAATTGTAGCAAACTTTTAAAATACTTGAGAAATAACAAGCATTGTATCACAAAACAAATGTAACAAAAGATATGAAGCGCGCACGTGTGTGTGTGTGTGTGTGTGAGAGAGAGAGAGAGAGAGAGAGAGAGTGAGTGAGTGAGTGAGAGTGAGTGAGTGATGACAAAATGTTTGACAACCATACAAAAATTTACAAACTGTTCTAAAATAAATTACTTGAAATCTGTTGTCAGCATGTAAAAAATTTAGATCTCTAACAAAATACTAAGTTTTCCATAAAACCTTTTTATGCAATCTCTCCATAAACTTCCATAATGGATTTGTGTTTTGAAAACATGAATTTATGTAACAACTATAGATGTTATTTTGCTGGATTGAAAAACAAGAACATTTCATTATATTTCATATCAGACTTAAGTTAATACATTAGGCATGAAGATTGAATTCCATATGATATTGGAGAACAACTCTCATGTTACCCATCTAAAAAAAAAAGGGTACAAGGCTGAATATGAGAATTACAGAGAACTTTCTCTGCTAAGTGTTTCAGGTAAGATGTATGTAAGCATACTTGAAAAGAGCTTGAGAATGACTGTGGAAGAGAAACTAGGAGAAGAACAAACTAGGTTCAGGCCAAATAGAGGTTGTCAAGATCAGATTTTCACTTTAAGACAGATAGTTGAGAAATCATGGGAATATTGGCAGTGTGTAAGAAGAGCTCAAGATTCAGATAAGTTAATCTTGAAATAATTAATTGTATATGAGTGAGTGATTGAGTAACAGCTGCTATAAAAGTTGTGTGCTACTAGTATTATTAGTGTGTGGGATATTTTGCTTAAACTTAATTACAAATTCGTTGTTTTTGGCCCTTAGAGTAGTAACCGGCAGAGGAAAGATGGCAGCGGCTTTGCCAGTGCATGACTTTAACTTAGACTTCAGTCATTTCGTGAAGTGCGAGGTGTGCTACATGTATTCTTTTGATTACATAAATGGTTTGTGGACATTTAGGGCTGATGGAAGGAGGGTATGTGCAAGGTGTGAGCTAAACGAGGATTTGATGAGTTCTAATATGAATTTGATGTATTATTAGCGAGAATGTCATGGGAAGAATGAGTGTTCGTTCGAAAGAGAAGCATGGTGTGAAAGAAAGGCGAAAAATTGTTGAAAAAAATAACTGAAAAAGAAAATGAGTGATTTGAAAACCATAATAGATGGTAAAAAGAACGAAAGCGAGGTGATGTGGTGGAAGGAAACAAAACTGAGAGAACAAAAGAAACCGGAATTGGCGTGACAAAAGGATCAAAAGTGGGAAAAATGGAAAGAATGAATGAAAGTGAAAGTTGGACACATGGACCGAAATTACAGAAACTCAAAAGGATGAATGAGAGTGAAAGTGTGAAGTGGGAGTTGAGAGTTCGAAAATTAGAAAGATTGAATGATAGAGAGAATGTGACGCGAGATTCGAAAGTTGAATTGGGTTGGATGAGGCAAGAGATGAAATGGAAGTGAAGTGAAATTAAGAAAATTCAGGTGAAAATGATCAAAACAAATCAAGTAGGTACGAAAGAGTTAACGAAAGACGAGCAAGTGGCATTGTATGGCAACTCCATTATTAAAGGTGTGCTGGATGAGGAGATGCACAAGGTATGTTTTCCAGGCAGTAAAATGAGTAGAGTGTTTGAGGCATTGGATATGAGGAGGGAGGGAGCAAAGGAGTTGATGGTTTTAATAGGTACAAATGACTTGACAGAAGACAAAGCACGTCAGAATGGATATCAGGAGGCTGCTTAGACAGATAAAAGAGAAAATAGTGTGACAGGAAGGGTAGTAAGCGTGTTGCCTAGGTATAACTGGTGAGATGAGGAGGAGAGCAAGGATTATGAATGGTATGTTGGCTGAAATGTGTGAGGAGAGGGGAGTACAATTTGTTAATGTGTGGAATGAGTTTGAAGGACGAAGTGAACTGTATGGGAGTGATGAACTGCATTTGAGTGGTTATGGTGTGAGTCACTTGGAGAGACTGTTGCTGGAAGGTAGAGAAGTGAGTATAGAGAATAAATCAGATCAAGTGGGAAGATGTGGAAGAGCTGGAGAGTACGACAGGAGAGATTGAAGAGGTGGTTATGAATGAGGAAGTGAGTGCCATGAGTATGGAAAATGAGAGAATGGGTGTGCAAGATGAACAGGGAAATGGGGAGGCTCAGGGTGAACAGGGGTACACAGTGTGAGAAAGGTGGATTCTCAAAGAGGATGTGAGAGCATGTGTAGACAGGAAAGGAATGGGATGACCTGGGATCAAGAGGAAACAGCTGGAATTGAAGAGGGTTCTCTAAAATGAATAAGCAGAAAGGGAAATGGCCCCCAGTCAAGCATGGAAAGATCACATTGAATGAGTGTTACCAGTGAAACTAGCTGTAGATCCAGGAATGAGCTGTTGTGTTTATATACAAATGCTAAAAGTGTAAGAAACAAAGCAGATGAAATGATTGCATTAATTGAGTCTGTTCACCCAAAAATTGTTGGAATAAGTGAGACATGGTTAGATGAGAAACAACATCCTGATAGGAATAGAGACGGAAGGATATGATGTACTTCATGAGGATAGAAGGGGTAAAAAAGGGAGGGGGAGTGCTATTGATGATAGAGAAAGAGTTATGTCCATACAAAGTAGAGATGCAAGAGAGAAATAGTGCCAGTGGTTTTGAGGCAGTATGGTGTGAGATAGAGGTGAATGGAATGAAATACTTGGTTGATGTTATAGACCAGGAAATGTGGATGATAGTGCCAGTGAAATGTATAATCATATTAGCCAAGCAAATAAGAAAAGAGTGATCATTATGGGCAATTTTAATTATGGCAATATAGACTGGAATGATGAGATAGCAACTGGAAGTAAAGAAAATGAGTTTCTTGCGGGATAACTACCTCAGACAGTATGTAACAGAGGGCACACAAGGATTGAGGGTCCTGGATTTGGTCATCTCATTGAAGGATGCAATTATAAATGAAGTGTCAAATCACCCACCAATTGGTGAGAGTGACCATGAGGTGATTACCTGCGTGGTTGCCAGCAGTGTGAGGACCTCTGTAAGAAAAGAGTATATGTGGAACTACAAGGGGGGGGGGGGGGGATTATGAAGAACTCAGGAGATAGCTTGCAAGTGTAGCATGGAATGAGGAGTTTGCTGGAAAAGAGATCAATGCAGCTTGGGGAATTTTCAAAAACTATCTAGTAGATGCAATGTCTAAATGTATTCCAAGGGTGAGAAGGTTAAATAAGGTAGGTGTGAAATGGATGAATAAAGAGATTAAGCATGCGATACAGAGAAAAGGGGCATTATGGAGGCAGCATAACAGCACTGGAAATAACCAATTCCATGAGGACTACAAAGACCAGGCAAGGCGGGTGACTTGGTTGGTGAGGGTAGCTAAGGAGAGATACGAACAGCAGTTAGCTAATTAAGTCAAAAAGAATCCTAAGGAGTTCTTTCGATATGTAGCCAGCAAAAGAAAGAATGATTATGGAAGGTTGACAATGATTGAAGAAAATGGTATAAAGACAGCTGTTGCAGAAGGTGTGGTGGAGATACTTAATGAGCAGTTCATAAAGGTCTTTCAATCTTGTGAATGTGACTTCATGGAAAGATTGAGAGCAGTTGATGATGGGGAAGAGAGACTGACTGTAAGTGAGCAAGAGGTGTATGGGGAGTTGAGCAAACTAGATGTAAATAAGGCTGTGGGACTTGATAATATATCACCACGTATTCTGAAGGAATGTGCCAGGGAGTTGACACCAGTCTTGACATATTTTTTTTTTTAATATGAGTCTTGCGCTGGGTCAAGTCCCTAAGGAGTGGAAGGATAGCAAGATTGTGCCACTTCATAAAGGAGGTGATAGAACTCAAGCATCAAGCTATAGGCCTATCTGTGTGTCAGGTATCCTAGTTCTCACAAGCTTCTCCAACAACTTAACTACAACACCTGAACAGCATGGATTTACTAAAGGGAGGTCATGTTTTAGTAATCTATTTACTTATTACAATAAGGTGACTGCTTTCATGGACAGAGGAGAAGGATACACAGTAATATACTTAGATTTTGCAAAGGCTTTTGATAGATTACTGCATGATAAGTTGATATTCAAATTGGAGTGGATGGAATTGGATATTAGATTGGTGCATTGGATTGGAGACTAGCTATCTGATAGGTATCAACAAGTTGTGTATGGGGGAGTGATATCCAGGAAAAGGAAAGTTACTAGTGATGTACCTCAGGGGGTCTGTTTTAGGGCCATTGCTGTTTAACTTGTATATTAATGATATTGGTGACGATTTGGATGGATATATTCAGTTGTTTGCAGATGATGCAAAGTTGGGACGAATCATGAAGAGTAGAGAAGATGTTGTGGCCTTACAAGAAGACTTGAATAAATTGAGTGATTGGGAATGGGAATGCGAGTTCAATGTTGCAAAATGTAAGGTTTTAAAATTTGGAAAACAAAAATGGGATGCAGAATTTATGCTTGGTGAAGATATATTGTTGGAGGTGGAGGAAATAAGAGATTGGGGGTGATAGTGGATAAGGATCTGAAATTTAAGGGACACAAAGCCAAAATTGTGAAGACAACACAAAGGCTTCTGGGAATGATGCGGAGGACACTGACGTGTAGAAGTAGGGAGATTCTTGTTCCATTGTATAAGGCTTTGATTAGGCCACACATGGACTATTGTGCCCAGATTTGGTCACCTGGTTTTCAGAAGGATAAAGAGATGTTGGAAAGGGTCCAGACGACTGAATAAGGTAGTTTCTAACCTCTGGAAGGTCGAGTATGAGGAAAGATTGAGAAGATGCAACTTGCAGAGTCTGGTGAACAGGAGGAAGAGGCCTTCCTCCTGTCCACCAGATATGATAGAGACCTACAAGTTATTAAGGGGTTATTATAGGATCAATGCTGGAGAGGTTCTACAGAAAATAGTGGGAGATCAGGGGAGAACCAGAGGTCATCCCTGGAAACTGTATAAAGAGGGTGTGAGAAGGGAGTGAGAAGCAGGTTTTTTTCATGCAGAGTTGTGAATGATTGGAATGCCTTGCCTGAGAGTGTGGTGTCTGCAGAGAATTTGAGTGTGTTTAAAGGACAGTATGATGAGCTGTTTGATAAAAGCACCTCCTAGATGAGTCTTTGACTCCATGGAGTTTTGGGTAATAATAATAATATGACAAAGATCAATAGTTAAGTTTTGTATATATGGAAAAGGCATACGACAAGGTGCCCAGAGAAAAGCTTTTCAAAACACTACAATTATATGGGGTGAATGGAAAATTATAGAGAGCAATACATAGTCTTATATTTATGTTGTCAGTCAGCAATTAGAATTGAAGGAAATACAGGAAGATAGTTTCATGTAAAATCAGGGGTAAGACAAGGATGCACGTTATCTCCAATCTTATTCATTATCAATATGGATCACATAATGAAAGAAAGTGGAATCAAACAAAGCTGAATGTGGGAATTACAGAGGAATTTCTCTGCTAAGCGATTCAGGTAAGATGTATGCAAGCATACTTCAAAAGAGGCCGAGAAAAATTGTGGAAGAGAAACTTGGAGAAAAACAAGCTGGGTTCAGGCCAAATAGAGATTGTGAAGATTGGATTTCATTTTATGACAGTTCAGAAATCGTGGGAATATAAAAAGAATCTGTATTTGGGTTTTGTAAACATGAAAGGTTTACAAAATAGAAAAGCTTTTCAAAACACTACAGTTATATGGAGTAAATGGAACATTATACAAACCAATACATAGTCAATATTTATAAGTTAGCAGTTGAAATTGAAAGAAATATAGTAAGATGATTTGATGTAAAATCAGGGGTAAGTCAAGGATGCACATTATCTGCACTCTTATTCATCATCTATATTGATCACATTATGAAAGAGTGGCATTAAACCTGATTTTAGAATTGGAGATATCAAATTTAGATCTTTGCTTTATGCAGATAAACTCCTAAACACAACCTATGCAAATCTTCAGGATTCTCTAAGTAAATTGCATAACAACTATAACAAATTTGTCATAAAAATCGGGGGGGGGGGGACTATGAAAATAGGCAGGAACACAGAAAACTTCAGCTGATTTTGAATGAAGATGCTATAGAACAAGTAAAATATTGAAGCTATTTAGGCACAGCGTTTAATGAAGATGGCAATTTAAATCTGGAAATAGACAGCAGAATAAGCAAAGCTAGTATGCAGGTAGCCAGCTGAATAAATTTATATGGAATAAGAGAGAAATTAGATAAAACACTTAAATAGCAGTATACAAGACAGTGTTCAAACCAGGTTTAAGTTATAGATGTGACAGTTGAGTTAGAAATAAAGCACTTGATCAAAGATATGATCACAGATATGAAGGTTCTGAGAAAAATTAGGGGAGTGAATCATTGGAATCAATGGCAGAATCATAGTAAAAATGAAAATATTAGACCTTCCTAATTTGACATTGTTAGCATTCAAGAATGTGTGAGCTGAGCTAATCTAAGCTAGTATGGCCAGTATAAATAGAATGGGTGAAAAAAAAAGGTTAGCAAAACAAGTCTTTGATGCTAAGATGGCAAGAAAGAGATCCAGAGGAAGACCAAAATCTAGGTAAACTGATTCAGTTAGAAGCACCTTAGAAGCACGAAATGTTAGGCAAGACAATGTTGGAGTACTGACAAGTAACAGACTAATTTGGAGGAAAACTATTAATAGGAGGTTAATAACAATATAAACATAATCATGCAGTGCTGTCATAGTAGCCTGAACAACTCTTTAGGGTACTTATCAGGAAGATGATGATAAATTATGAGTAAACTGATTTTTAAAACAGCTACTATCTACTTTTCGTTCTTTTATTGAATGATACATTGGAAATAACCAAACTACTTCAACTCTTGAACAAACAATAAATAAACAAATAATGTTTGATTTTTTTTTTGTTATGTATGCTCTTACAACTGAGTTGCATTTAGTTTTATGAATACATTTGCTGTCCCACAATTTTTTTTTTTACTTTGTTGTCCATAAAAAATATTCAAGGGATAGCAATATTGATGACAAGGTCTGTTATTCTATGAAAGGTAAATACTGATAATAATTACTGAGAGGAGAAATAGTCATGGAGGATGTAAGGAAATGGAATTTGTATAGTAGCTATGAGATAATTACCTAAGACAACATGTAATGGAAAGGGCATGAGGTTCAAGAGTGCTGGATGTGGTCGTAGCATTAGAGAACTTAACAGTAACTAATCCCCAGGTGGAGGCGGCATAAGTAATCTAGTTATGTTGCCTCCAGCTGGGGAAAGCAATCCTTCTGGGAGAATGCCTGACATGCAGAATTTTCTGTTAAGGAGGGACATACATAGAATTACAAAGCAGGTGATTATGACAAACTGAGACGCCAGCCTTCAGCATTGCCATGGCATAAGGAGGAATGCAATGGTGGTGGTGGTGGTACATGGAAGGTAGTCAAGAGGAGGGGGGAGATAAAGAAAGCACTATTAGACTGTATATCCAGAGTCAGAATAAATCAGGTAGGAGTTACATGGATGAATAGCATTGTTAGGCAAGAATTGCAGACAAAGAAAAAGTTGTGGAGGTTGTGTAGCTGAAAGAAATTCTGAAGACATGCAAAATTCTGCATATCTGAGTGATGACAAGTAAAAGGAGGAATGACTATGGAAGGATGACTTTAAAAAGTGCTGATGGTAGGGGGGTAACAGAAGTCATCCAAATAATAGAGTTGCTTCTTTTTTTTTTTTTAATTTTTCTTTCATTATTTATTTTTTTATGTTGAGCCCATACATGAGAGGTTGGTTAATCAACCTATGTTAGTACCATGCATGGATAGTGGGTTGGGAAAGGAGAAACTTGTTTACATTTGATTTAAAAGCCTATACGGGTATCCACTGCTTAACGCGGGATTTGATTAATGAAGTGAAATTAATTGCGACAATCCCTTTATAGGCGCAGCAAGAGTTTTAATTAATGTGCTCTTAAATTTACCATGCAAAAACATGCAAGCCTCGAGGAGTGTTTCCTGGCCGAGAGAAAGAAAGTCGTGAGCATGATGACATCATTCCTCCCATTAAGCATTAAGAGTGGGTGTATTACAAGCTCCAATTGTTCTGATGTATTTACAAATCGTTCTTCATAGATAACGATCTGGTCATCCAAATTCTCATAACGATATGTGTGAGAATGTGAAAGTTTTATTTTTTCCACCAAATATGACATCATTGCTACAACCCATAGATGGGCATCATTGCAACTTTCAAAGCCTATTTTCTTAAAAAGACATTCTCAAAGGCAGTAGAAACAACAACAGGGAAAAAAGGCAATTACACTCCAAGAATTATGGAAAAATTTTAACATTTAAACATGCAATTGAAAACATTTATGACTCGTGGGAGCAAGTGTCTTCTAGCTGCATGAGAGCTGTTTGGCAAAACCTTTTGCCAGAATGCACTAATGTCTTAGGTTGTTTTCAAAATGCTGTGAACAACATGGTTGAAGAAATCATTGCAATTGGTGAAGACCTTTGTTTTGGTGGTATTGATGCAGAAGATGTTTATTATTGGATTCAAATTCAAAAGATTTCAGTGACAACAATCTTCTTGAAATTGAACAACAACGTACATATGGAGACAACGAACAAATGGAATGTGAAGATGAGGTTCCAAAGGAGATAACAATCAAAGAACTGGATGGAATATTTTGCAGTTTAGAATCGCTTAAGCAGTAAGTAATGGATATGGCCAGATGTTAATCGAAGAATGCTTGTTTGCCGGGTTAATCGCATTAATCAAGGGATACCTATATTGTATTCTTAAAGAAACACATAAGGGGAAAGACTGTTCCACAATACAGTAGTGGCAGGAATGAAGGAAAAGAAACTTGTTCTGATGCTTAAGATATTGCAGAACTTTAATGCGAACAGTGCCATGGGATTAAATGGCATATTGGCCTGTGTATTATAAGAATGAGTAAGGGAATTAGCACCTCCTCTTACCAAGCTGTTTAATTTAAGCCTCAGTGCTGGGAAGGTAACAGAGAGTACCAATGGAGTGGAAGGAGGAAACAGCATAAGATAGGGCTCCAAGAAAGGGGCAGCAAATTTTAGGTCAATCAGTATCTCAGGAGTTTTAGTTAAGGTATTGGATAAATTGGTAAAAGACAGAATTCGTGACTGGGTAGATAGGAATATGATAATTTATAAGGGGAAACATGATTTTGTGAAGGGTAGTTCTTTCTTAGTAATTTGCTTATGATACTGCCAGGCTTTGCAAAACATCTGAAGGATTCCACATAGAATTCTGTTGCATAAATTGAAATAAATGGTGATGGATATGAATCTAGTGATTAGAATTAGAGGGGTGGCTGATAGACAGATATCAAAGAGTGGTTTTGGAGGAATTGCGTCCAGGAGAAAGCAATTCACTAGAAGTGTACTACAGGGGTTCAGAACTTGGTCCTCTGTTGTGTAATTTGTACTTCAATGATATAGGAAATGATGATGATGCAAAACTGAGAAGAGTGACAATAAGTGAAGGTGATGTAGGGATCCTACAGAATGACTTAAATAGACTGGCACTATGAGCAAAGGTAAATGGCTATTGGTTAACATGCCAAGTGTTATATGATGCACTTTGGAAAGAAGAGATCACAACTTGTGTACTATATTGATGCAACAGAAGTGCAGCAACCTGATGAGGCCAGAGAGTTCAAGTTAGGTTAGGTTAGGCATACTGTAAAGGTAGCCAAAACAGCTCATCAAATTACGTAGTTGTTGAAGAACAAGTTGACAAGCAGGAATAGGAAAGTCATTGTTTCAATTATAATCCTTTAATAAGGCCACATCTAGACTACAGATATGGTTCTGTAAGTCTGTAGTTGCATACATGTGTAGAGAGAGAGAGAGACAGAGAGTGTCTTATGATATTTTTTTTCACATCAATCAAATGGGAATCTACAGTTCTCAGTATATAACGAAGTTGGCGATAGCCAAATTTATGAAGCACTTTGAACAACATATATTTGACAACATTTCACTTACACCTACTCATTGGTTCAGATATGTAGATGACATTTTTGCTATTCTAGAATAGCTCTTCTTATAAATTACAATAGTTTTTCTCTAAATTAAATGAAATTCACCCTAGAGGAAGAAGTAAATAAACAGTTAGCCTTTTTAGACCTTTTAATTCTTCGCCACCAAATGGTAGCCTACATTTCTCTGTTTTTAGGAAGAAGACTCATACAGTTCATTATATCCATGCTGAATCTCATCACCATCCAAGTCAAAAGGCTGGAACTATTAAAACACTGGTTCATCGGGATCAGATGAATTATTAACAGAAAGAATTGCAACATATTTTTTCAACTTTTTTATCTAAATGGTTATAAGAATTCGTTCATCAAAAGAGCTTTTAGCAACTTTGGTATCTCTACCTCTTAAAATACAGAGGAAATAACTCGTATTCCTATGTGCAAGGCATTAGTGAAAGCATAGCAAAAGTTTTAAAACCACTAAATATTTTTGTTGCCTTTTGCCCAATCAGAAAAATCTCCACCTTTCTCACTTCTCCAAAGGACAAGCTTCCACATCTCAATCATCCAGGTGTCTAAGATTCCTTGCTCTTGTGGGTTATCTCAAACAGGAAGATCTGCTTTTATTCGGCTAGAAGAACATAAGTCTTATAATCAATACCTTGAACCCAAACAGTTCGGACCTGCAGAACATTCCATCAACACTAGACATAGAGTTCACTGGAACAAGACAGGAGTCCCTCACAAAAGTCGGTTCCTCATGTAATGGCATTATAAAAAAACATATGAAACATTACTTCACTCTCCTAACTTAAACAGATCCGATCGTCTACGTCTATCTCCTTTCTGGGAGATAGTACTTTTTAAATCAGCTAATCTTTCCCAACTTTTTTAGTTAGTTTTTTTAATTTAATTTATTTTTATTTATATATATATATTTTTTAATTGTATGTGTGTGTGTGTGTGTGTGTATGCATATATTATTTTATTTATTGAAAAGTTTATTTTTTTTTCATTTGATTAGACTGTAATAAATTTAGTTTAAACCTTTATCCAAGTGTGAGCAAACAAAGTTTGTGCCTGAAAATATCTTCAGGACTGGGGTAAGGTAGTACAATACCAGACAACTCATAGCAAAGGTGGACCAAGCTAACATCACTCCTATCTCAGTATCTCCCATAATGCAAAACACATCTTCTTGCGGATATGTATAATGTTATGCATTAAGGGAAGGGCCACTAACCAGACTAGTTTCGATCTTTATTGAGGTCTCTTTCAATGGGAGCCAGGCCCAGAAGTCGAGATACCAGGCAGAAGCAATAGCGAGGTCATCTTTACCTATAGGAATTGCCAAAAGGTGTGCCACCTTTTTATTAAATTACTCTGGATTTAGAGAAAGATGTTGAAAGTTTATTTTTCACTTGGTTAGACTATAATAAATTTAGTTTAATCCTTTATCCAAGTGTGAGCAAACAAAGTTTGTGCCTGAAAATATCTTCAGGACTGGGATAAGGTAGAACAACACCGGGCAACTCGTAGCAAAGGTGGACCAACCTAACATCACTCCTATCTCAGTATCTCCCATAATGCAAAACACATCTCTTTGTGGATATGTATAATGTTATGCATTGAAACTAATCTGGATAGTGGCCCTTCCCTTAATGCATAACATCATACATATCTGCAAAGAGATGTGTTTTGCATTATGGGAGATACTGAGTTAGGAGTGATGTTAGCTTGCTACACCTTTGCTATGAGTTGCCCGGTGTTGTACTACCTTACCCCAGTCCTGAAGATATTTTCAGGCGCAAACTTTGTTTGCTCACAGTTGGATAAAGGATTAAACTAAATTTATTATTTTATTTATTTTATTTTATTATTTTTTAATAAGTTAGGAAATTTAATGACCTTTTTTAGTTATCTTAGGTGGTAGCTTTTGGAATAGTCAGTTACTGTTCTATCAGCTTTATACTGAAGATGCCTGTGATACTCAGGCAAAAATTATACTAATAAATAATATTTTACGTTAGTTAATTCGGTATTATAATTATTTAAATTGTTATTATTATTATTATTATGAGACACCTCCAGGGAGTCCAAAGACTCATCGAGGGAGAGCACCTACTCCACCAGCTACAACGAACGGAAACTACAATCATCATTTATACCGCGTTTCCCAAATTTTTCCTACAACGGAACACTTCACAAATCCTGAAATTTTAACAGAACACCTTGGTTAGAGTCGAGTATCATCAGTCTCATATTCAATGTAAAGCTAAGCGCACACTACTACCAAAGCAGGCTGTATCACATCACAAAAATGCGACAGCACATACCACAGGCATGCTGGACTGCAGCGCATTGCATTGACCTTCCTTGTGACCGCATGTTTCCTAGAATAGATACCTCCGTACTTCACTCACGCTCGGCAGTGTCGACAACTGCGTCAAGGCCAGTACATGGCCTTAATAGCACAATGCACACACAAATGAGAAGCACCTGATTTTCAAACATGTTTGAACTTGTTGCAGCATTATTCCAGGCTCATTATAATTTTGATAATTTTTCACGGAACACTTATTCACTTTCTGCAGAACACAGTGTGGGAAACCCTGATTTACACCAATGCCATCTACCGGCCACCACCACCACCACCACTAGTATTTTCACTGACAATCACAAACATCATGCCCACAGCGGGATTTGAACCTGCAGCCTTTTGGCAGGAGAGCAGATACACTAACCACTTGGCCAGCCTGGTTGGCCAAGTGGTTAGCACATCTTTTTTGTTGTCGAAAGCAGCAACCTTCATTAGTGTTGTGTCAACTGTTTATGACATTTGTTTCATTAGAAGCCGAGTTATAGTGCCAAGAGTGACAGTGTGTTTTGATGAATGGTCGGAAAATGAGTTTCAGAGAGCTGCGATTGACTTTTGTGTTAAAACTTGGTAAAAGTTTTACCAAAATGCATCAAATGCTTCAAAAAGCACACGGTAATGAATGCTTATCCCATACTCAAGTTTACAAGTGGTTTAAGTGATTTCAAAGTGGTTGTGAGATGCTTGAGGATGACAAAAAGCTGGGCCATCCAAAAAACTTGACTGAGCGAAGTTAACATCTAAAAAGTGCATGATTTCATCAAAGAAAACCCGAACTCATTCCTGAGATTGATTGAAGATGAATTGGGGATTCCAAAATCAACTATGCACAACATTTTGACCAACAGTTTGGGCCCTCGTAAATTGAATTCGCGATTTATTCCCCACAAGTTGCCTGACAACCAAAAAATATATTGAATTGAACACTGCAAGGACCTCATTAAAACTGCTCGTAAGAACTCAAACTTCCTTGAAACGATCGTTACTGGTGATGAAACGTGGTGTTTTGAGTATGAGCCCAAAACAAAGTGCCAGAGTGTTGAGTGGAGACCACCACCAGAAGAGGGGCATCCGAAAAAAAGTTGCTTGGAGAAGTCAAAAGTAAAGACAATGCTGATTTGTTTCTATGATTCCAAGGGCATTATCCACAAAGAATCCATTCCACCTGGCCAAATGGTCAATGATGAGTTTTATCTCATAGTTTTGAAGCGATCGACAGCGAGAATTCGTCGTGTACAGCATGAATCTCGTGATGCAGGCAGCTGGTCACTTTTGCACAATAATGCATCATCTCATCGTTCAAACATTGTGACAGTTTTTGAGCAAAAATCAAGTTTGTGTGTTGGATCACTCGCCGTATTCACCTGATTTAGCACCCTGTTACTTCTTTCTCTTTCCCCAACTTCATTTGCCGATGAAAGGAAAGCGATATGACACCACTGAAAACATTCAAGCGGCAGTAACCACAACCCTCAACAGTATCCCAAAAACTGATATAAAAAACTCATTTAACAAATTAACTGACCGTGCCAAATGCTGTATTGAAACTGAGGGTGAGTATATTGATTGAAATAAATGATTTGAATGATTATAATTGGCCTATGTTTTATTTTTTATCAAAAGTTCGGTTTCTTTTTGGACAGAGGGTGTATAATCCTATCATGCATCTTTTTCCACTTTTTTCCACTGTCTGTTTCTCCAAAGACTGTTTTTACTGACGCTTCTTGGTTGTCATCCAGCTCTCTTATCAAGAGAATTAGATGTCAGGTATTCCCACTGATCTCATTACAATCCAGTCTTTCATAGTGCATGTGCTCAAAAGCTTTCTTATAATCAATAAACAGATTGAAACTTTCTTCAGAAATTCTCTGGTTCTTTCTATAATCTATCCCATGTTTACTATCTGGTCTCTAGTTTCTCTAAAGCCTGCCAGTTCATCTGGCATTTCTCTATTGACATATGGTGATGAAATTAAAGTGATATGGTTCTGTATATCTCATAATCTTTGGGATTTTAATTTTTTTGGAATTGGGATGAATTGATGTTTTCCGGTCTCTAGTCCAGTATATTTTCTTCCAAACCTGTTGACAGATTTCAGTTAATATATTCACTACTTCATCCCCAGCTGTTCTCAATAATTATACTGACACTCCATTAGCTCCAGGTGCTTTTCCTTTGCAGCTGCTGTTCCATTGCTAATATCACTGTATTAATATTGAAGGAGAATATTAATATTCTCCTTCAATATTAATATCTTTCTTGTGAAATTCTCCTACATATTCTTTCCATATCTTTCTCTTCCATCAAACTTTTTCCTGAATTATTTTTACTACTCCTTATCTAGGGATAAACTTTCCTATAACTTCATTTATCTTTCTAAACAGATAATGTTACTTTCATCAATTTCTTTGCACCTTTTGTTTAGATGCTTTTCTTTATTTTTTTTAAGCCTGTTTCTGGAAACCTGCACTCAATTGTCTAACCCTTTCTTTGTTTCTATGAAGTTTCATTTTTCTTCTGAGAGCCATTTACAATCATTCTTTCTTGTTGTTTTACTTGCATCTTTCTTTGCTTCTTCTATTACTGTAGATTTAGTTTCTTCCCACAGTTTTTCTAATTCTCTTCCTGACCTCTCAAAACTCTAATTATTTTCCAACCTCTACTTTAAATGCTTCATTTATATCATTTAAATCAAATTTGATACTGCCCTTTTGTTTGTCTGTAGCCCTTAATTTCAATTTAACTTCAGCTATCTATAATTCATGGTCTGTTCCACAGTCTGCACCAGATAGTGTTTTTGCTGCTTGGATAACACATCTCCATATTCTGCTGACAACAATATACACTGATTGCTGTATTCACCATTAGGTGAAGTCCATATATGGAATTTTCTTTTATGTTGTTGAAAGAAAGTGTTTGCAATAAATTGTTTTTAATACAAAACTCCAACATCTTTTCTCTTGCTTCATTCCTCAGTTCTAAACAAAATTTTCCACTGATGGTTTGTTCTTTTTCTCCTACTTTTGCATTCCAGTCACCAAATATCAATAGAAAATCTGTCTTATCAATATTGTATACTACTTTGCAATCTACTGTAAAATTCTTCTATCTCAATTTCGCTTGCACATGTAATGGATTCATACACTTCTATGAGTATGACATTCACTTGGTATGTCGTTATTCTGATTAGGATTAATCTATCAGACTGGGTTGTAACCCAAAATGTATATTCTATTTGGACAATAAATATGTGGGAGCATTTCTTCCGTCAACGATTGAGCATAGTGGAACTCCACTTTTGTAAACTTTCGGGGCTCCATACAATCGTGGCATCAATGGGTATAATTTTTATTTTTAGAGGTACCTGTGGCATAGTATAATAATTAATAAATAACACATAAGTCCACAGTAATAACTTTAATTAATAAATAAGGTACAGATATTTCATACTAAACTAATAGCATATCTTCAGTGTCACAAACAGATAGGAATGGAATACAAGCAACAAACATTCGGTGAATCACCTATTAAAGTGCAATGTTGTCACGAGCTAGGAAATGAAAGAAATTAATAAATAATTAATATTTAAGATAATTGGTTTTTTAATGATTACATAAAATAAAAGTCTCCCAGATCTTCGATAGAAAGAGACAATCATTTCGATTTAAATTCGGTTGGTGTAAAATAGCTTCACAACTTTCTTTAAAGAGGCGTTCATATTTGAACCTGAATCTATGAAAGAGAATAGCTTTATCCCACTGGATATTATGGGTAGTGTTAATACTGTGTTGTGCTAGACCAGACTTCTGAGGTTTGTTGTAATCAATATAATATTGATGTTCTTTAATTCTTTTTCCCACAGAACGGCCAGTTTGTCCAAAATAAGAAACATCGCATTCACATGGTATTTGGTAAACGCCAGCCAAAGATAGAGATGACAGTTTATCTTTTGTAGAAAGCAATAAGGAAGAAATTTTGTTGATAGGAAGATACGTGGGAATCGATTGGTACTTTTTTAAAATTCTACCTATAGGTTCCGGTGAATGGATGAAAACTTATTTTAGTTGGAAAAACAAGTTCTACAAACAAGTTGAAGGTACCGCCATGGGTAGCCCTTTGTCTCCACCTTTGGCTAACTATTTTTTGAAACAATTCGAAGAGATTATGTTTTCATCCATTCACCCTCAACCATCTCTTTGGTATCATTATGTCGATGATGTTTTTGACATTTAGTCACATACTAAAGATGAGCTTTCCATCTTTCTACAACAGATAAATAACCTTCACCCTTGTATCCAATTCACCATGAAAAAGGAAAATTCTGGTACTTTATAAAGAAAGTTGTGAAGCTATTTTACACCGACTGAATTTAAATCAAAATGATTGCCTCTCTCTCTTGAAGATCTGGGAGACTTTTATTTTATGTAATCAATAAAAAACCAATTATCTTAAATATTAATTATTTATTAATTTCTTTCATTTCCTAGCTTGCGACAGCATTGTATTTTAATAGGTGATCCACCAAATGTTCGTTACTTGTATTCCATTCCTATCTGTTTGTAACACTGAAGATATACTATTAGTTTTAGTATGAAATATCTGTGCCTTATTTATTAATTAAAGTTATTACTATGGACTTATGTGTTATTTATTAATGGGTGTAATGACTTCAGATTCTGTTGCAAGTCTGTGGACCAACTAGTCATGTTCCGTAATAAGTTGTTAGAGTCCTGGTGGTTTTTCCATATTGGGTCCGACTCTAATATGTATATTCTATATTCTCTTCTAACTACTCCATTTTTTCAAAGATTTTCATGTCCAGAGTAATAAATCATAAACCATCAGTATCAAAATGACCCATTCCTGCCCACCTCAGTTCACTAATTACTAAATCTTATCTCAAGTTCTTCTGATTTCTTTATTTGCCAGTTCCAGTTTTCCTTGCTACATGCTTCTTAAATTCCATGTTCTTATTTTTGGTAAATATTGTAAAGCAGATGCATCTTCTTCAGACATTAACTCCATCAAGAGATGAACTTCCAGAAAGCTTTGATCCAGCTTCATCATTCTTGTTAATTTTATTGGAAGTTCTTCTCTGCTGTTCCCCAGTAGCCATTTTGATGCCTTCTGACCTGGATGCCCCATCTTCTAGCACCATATCATAATAATTTAAGCCTCTGTTCATAAGATTTTCTTGGCAAAATATATACAGAAGTGGTTTGTCATTGTCTTCTTCTCTCTCTCTCTCTCTCCCTCTCTGTGTGTGTGTGTGTGTGTGTGTGTGTGTGTGTGTGTGTGTGTGTGTGTGTGTGTGTGTGTGCACGCGCGTGCGTGTGTGCGCGTGCGTGTGTGTGCGTGTGCATGTGTGCGCGTGCGTGTTCAGCCTACTAGGTAAGGCAAATACCTATGAGAAAAGCCAGACTCCCACTGCAAGAAATGTAAAAAAAGTAAGAAAGATTCACCCCTATTTCTCTCTATACTATCACTAATAGTATTTCAAGGGCTAGGAAGGAGCAAGAAGAAAGGAAAGGAGGCCAGAGTAGTAGGGCCAATCTAAAGATAATATAACTATTACTATTACGGGCAACTCCAGGGAGTCCTTAGACTCATCGAGGGAGGCCCTAAACATCATATCCACACAACTATACGACATTCTCACAGTATCTATCATACCTTGCCTTGAACTCACTCACCGTCATAGCACCCACAACAGACTCTGGACAGCTTATTCCACTCATTTACCACTCAAAAAGTAAAGAACCCAGCTCTAACACCCCTGTTGACAACACTCTTGCCCAGCTTCCATAGATGTCCCCTAGTTCTCCCACCACCACCAGTCCTGATCTCAAAAATATCCTCTGAATTAATCCTATAGAAACCCTTTAGCAATTTGAATGTCTCAATCATATCTCCCCTTTTCCACCTATCAACTAATTTCTGCAACCCACAAATCTTCAACCTGTTCTGATATGGTTCATTCCATAGACCTGCTATCATCTTAGTCACTTGCCTCTGGATCCTCTCCACCTTCTCCCCATCAAGAAGGAACCTAGGTGACCAAATCTGTGCAGAGTAGTCGAGATGAGGTCTTATCAAAGCTCGGTACAGAGGTACAATAACTTGCTTGTCTCTGCTTGTCAAGGTATTTTTCAACAACCAAGTGAGTTGATGAACTGATTTAGCTACTTTTGCAATATGCCCCCTAAACCTCATCTCCCTATCCACCAAACACTCCCAAGTCACCTGGCCTCATCAATCTCCTGGAGTACAGTTCCACCAATGTGGTATACTGCTGCTAATATTTTCACCCCAAAATGCATAACCTTACATTTTGTCACATTAAATTGACATCCATTCTCCTTAGTCCCCACATCTATCCAAGTCGTCCTGCAAGATTTTGACAACTTCTGCATTCACTATTGCCCTACCCAACGTTGCATCGTCAGTGAACAAATGAACTGTTCCTCTTAGATCCTTCCCTATATCGTTAATGAACAAATTAAACAGCAGCGGTCCAAGAACAGAACCCTGCAGCACACCACTAGTCACAGGCCATCTTTTGAACTTTACTCCTGAATAAACTACTGTTTGATATCTCTCCATCAACCACCCACCTATCCATCTCACCAACCCTATATCGATTCCCATATGTTGTAGTTTATGGATTAGAATTCCATGTGGTATCCTGTCAAATGCCTTAGCCAAGTCCAGCAGTATCACTGTAAACCCATTACCCTTATCCAGTTCAGCCATCACTGTGTTATAAAACTTGAGCAAGTTACTAAGGCATGATCTACCCTTTACAAAGCCATGCTGCCCCCCCTGTACAGTATCTCATTTTCATCAATCCATTCCTGTATTTTTCCCTTGACTACTTTCCCCAATACCTTGACAACAACTCCTGATATGCTGATCAGTCAGTAATTTGCAACCATAGTCTTGGATCTTCCTTTATGCAGTGGAACTATTTTCCCCTATGGTCAAGGGCACTGATGATTCTTTAGCCACTTCACACAAGACCCGTGCCGGTATATAGTTCGCCTACCGTTTGTAGATCTCTCCTTGGTATTTTGCCAAGAATAGTCAATTCATGCTGAAGGGGAGAAAGAAATGAAGGATGTACGAATTGGTCGCCAACATGCGAAATCATGTGCTTTCTTGTCTGTCGCTGTATTAGCTTGATTTTTGTTGTCGCTTTTTTTTGCATTATTTTTTATTATTAATTTGTATGATGGATCCAGTACAGTCAACAAGTTCTGTTGTTAAACATTTCAGTAGCTCTTGCAAAAGAATACTGAATAATGTGCTGACATTCTGCAAAAAAGAATCGTCTCCTTGTTCCCCTTTCTCAAGTCATAAGACGTGCAAGTGCAATTGTGGGTGTATTGGGGTCGACTGTTAAAAGAATTCGTAGGAATCAAAAGGTGAACTAAGCCAAAATTTAAATCTCCTAAAAAAAAGCACCAGAGTAAAGAAAACCATCGAAACCGTAGTTTTGAATGATTTTGATGTAGACGTTATAAGAAGAACTATTCACGAATTTTTTGTGGTCGAGAAAAGAGTGCCAACTGTTCTAAAATTGATTCCTGTGCTTAAAGAAAAAATTAATTTTCCTTGGAAAAGAGAAACTTTAAGGAAAATAAAAGAAATTATATTCTTCTTAATAATAAAAGAAACTTTAAGTCCCAGAATAAAAGGAAACTTATCATGGAGAGAAGTGACATTGTTTTATCTAGAACGCAGTATTTGAGAGCAATAAGTCGTTTCAGGGAGGAAAAAAACCGATTGTGTATCTAGATGAAACTTGGATTGATAGTAATTTAAATTATGGAAAATGTTGGCAGTCTAAAGAAGAATGTGGAGTGGTACAAACTGGAAATGCCTCGCGGCACATAATAATTTACCAAGTTCAAACTTACTATACAAAGCCAATTACCATATGCAAATGAATTCTACAATCTTCAAAAAGTGGGCAGAAGAAAAACTGATTCTAAGCCTTCCTAAAAATGCTGTTGTTATAATTGATAATGCTTCATATCACTCTATTCGATCAAACAAAGTTCCAAATTGGTCTAATAAGAAGCAAGTTCTTATGGATTGGCTCTCCGCAAATAACATTTCTCATTCCCCAGATATGCAAAAAATTGAATTGCTTAATTTGGTCAAAAGAAACTCACCCACAACTAAACTATTTAAATTCGACATGATGCTCAAAGAGCATGGATTTCTAGCTTTGAGGCTACCACCATATCATTGTGATATTAATACTATTGAGTATGTTTGGGCAAAAGTGAAAAGTTTCATTCGCCATCACAACGTAACTGGAGATATTGACATGTCGAAACTTTTAAGCTTTCAGAACAGGCGAGTGAAAGTATTACAGTTCAAAACTGGGGAAAATATTGCTTTCATGTCACCTCATTGGAAAATATGTATTGGCACAGAGACGGAATTATCGAAGAATTACGTGAACCTTTGGTGATCAGTTTAAGTGAAAGTGATGGTGATTCGGACACTGATTCAGATGACTATGAAGATTAAAAGGATTTGATAATGGCATTTTTTCCAACCTTTTTTTGCATAGGGTTGTTAAAAGAGTCACAACAAGTCATAAATAATTAATCAGTTTAGGACATTAAAGTGTCTCAGTTCTCTCAACTGTAAGTTTAGAATATCTAAGTTCATTTGAAAAAATTTCTGTTTTTCAGTATATTTATTTTTATTTTATAGAAAACTTTCTTAAAAATAAACTTAGTTAAATTTTTGTTTTATGCTATAACTTTTTTAATTTCTGTTAATACTTTATGTACATTTTTCCAACTGTTATACAAGCAAAATAGTTACACTTTAAAAACTGCAATGTTTGTAAAAGAAAAGCTAAATTTTCCAACCTGTAATAATAAACAAACACATCCCAGAAGACAGATTGATTACCTTATTATCGGAATGGATTCTCCTTTTTCGGACATGCGCAGAAGTGTCGAGGGACCTCTAATCGGTGGGCGAACTATACCATCCAGTCCCACAGATGGATTCACATTAAGGTTCTGTAATAGACTATTCACCTCCACTTCATTCATCACAATTCCCATATAAACTAATGGTTCCTTCATTTTTTTCAATGTCATCACCTGGATGATATACTTTTGCAAAGTGCTCGCTCAGTAACTCCACTACATCGACTGATTCAGTGACCTCCTTACCATCGTCATTCCTTAAAACCATTTTGCCGTGTTGTTTTTTTTTTTTTTTGCTTGCAGCATATTGAAAGAACTGTTTGAGATTCTCTTTAGCTTGCATAGCTAGTTTCCTTTCATAATCTGCTTTTGCTTTTTTTTTTTACGACACTCATTACCCTTCTGGCCTGCACTTTATACCATTCGTGTGCCTGCAGGTCACCCCTTTCTTAATCGAAAATTCCACACCTTTAACCACCTCCCAGGTCAAGACCTCACGATCACTCTCACCAATAGGTGGCAACATGGTCATATTCATTACAGTCAAATTCTCAGATGCTATTACCAGGACAAACACTCTCACACCCCTAGTATTTTCAACTACATGCTGTCTCAGATAGTTATCCCTTAATAATTGAATAAAATCCATTTCCTTCCTCAGATGTCCTCTCCTCCTTCCAATTAATGTTACCATTGTTGAAATCCCCCATAATAATTAACCTCCTTCCGCTCATTTCATCAATTTGTTTATGCATACTATCTCCACCATCTATTCCATCACCTAGTCTATAGCAGCACTCAACTGCATATTTTGTTCAGCCAGTCTCAATCTCACACCAAATAGCCTCAAATGAGCTCTTTTCACTATCCTGCGATACAACTTCAATTCTCCTTGGCTGCATTTCATCAATAACACTCTTCCCCCCATTTTATTTTCTCTGTCCCTCCTAAACACACTATAACCTACACATTCTATCCCACTTACTATATCATCTTCCGTCAGCCATGTTTCACTAATGCCAATAACCTGTGGCCAGGAAGAGCCAATCAGGCCAAAAATTCTTCCTTCTTGTTCCTAATACTCCTGGCATTAGTATACATGAAATGCTGTGGTCCCTTTGTCCCGCCCCTATCTTGATGCATTATTCTAACTATCCCATTCCGATTTTTTGTCCTTAGTACTGGTTCGGGTACATCATATACATTCTTACACTCAACTGTCTCACTGATGTCTGCATATCCACTCCCCCCCCCCCTCCTTGGTAGTTCTAGTTTCCCTGGTTCTGCATATCCAATTTCACTTCATTCAGCAACACTTTTTCCAGTCTCCGCACACCAAATCCATTCAAATGCAGGCCATCCATCTTGTATAAATCCTTTCACCCATCAAAGTCATTCCACACATCCATGAATTCCACACCATACTGTCTGCATAACCCACGCATAATGTCATTTGCGATTATGGCCCTCCTTCTAAACTCCTCTCTGTCATACCGCGGCAACAGACTCACCATTCTAACTCTGTCACTCTTTTCTTTCGCTACCTTTAACAATACTTCCAAGTCCTCTCTCATAAAAAATTTATCTCCTTTCAATTCATTCGTACCTGCCACAACTATCAATTCTTTCACCCTCTGTTTTTGCGCTCTAATACTCTCACTTACATCCTTAAATTTTGTACCCGGTAAGTACGATTTAGTTAAACTCCCATCTATCACTCCTCTTAATAACGAGTCACTATACAACACTCTTTCCTTCATTTCAGAAACTCTCCCATTCTTACGCTTATTTTTTCCTTTCAAACACTTGTTTATTTATGTTAGCCGAATCACTCTGGAAAGAGTTTTGCAGGTGCTCTAATTGCTGCTGCGCATTTTGTATCACTGCGTGCAACCTAGCAATCTCAATCCCTACAAATAATTCCTCATTTTTTTCATCATTTAAACCATTTTCTCTTTCTGTATAGTTACTTTCACTCTTTCTTTGATCACCGCTCTCATTGCCATCTTGTACAACATCGCAATTCCCTATCAAGCCACTATTTTCAATCACATTCTGGCTTTCTTCAACTATAACTATCTCACAACCTGACACATACTTCAACTCCTCACTTTGCTTACACTTTCTGCATATTCTCCCACCACTATCACTTTCAATCCAAACTCCAGCCTCATTCGGGAATGCATACATCCCACACACATCACACTGGACAAACTCCCTCACATTACAGATGTATTAAGTTTAAGGAAGATGGTAAATCCCCTATTATTCTACAGCCGGGTACAAAACTCAGATCGAAATCCTTTTGGCTAAATCTTCTAAATGTTATAACAAGCCTTTTGGCCCGTTATAACAGATGTATATTACATGAAGTAAGACATGATCCAGTCTTGGGTTCATCATTCCCATGCTCACTAAAGTGAGCCTTGAGGGAGGGAGGAAGGGAGGGTGGGTGGGTGGGTGGGTGTGTAAAAAAATAAATCAGAAATTTACAGAAAGTTGATACAATAATATTTCCCATAAAAGGAATAACCAAAGCCCATCAGATCTGTTGGACTTTGGTTATTAGTTTTTGGTTATTGTGCTTAGTTTTATTCCAAAGTACTCTGTTTCACTGAGATGGCATGTTCAGCTAAACCAGATTAATCAGGTTTATGATACTGGATAAGATTTAAGTTCTACACAGCAGAGTCACAGTCTACCTGACTGTCGAAAGTACGACAAGGCAGGTCGAGCAAACACCTGCAAAGAAAGAAGGGAAAAAGCTATCATTAGGTAAAGAAAAAAAGATTGAAATCTCTTTCTGACAAAACAAAAGGACACCACAATGTTGAGAAACCTCAGAACTTTGGCAAAAACACACTCAGATATTCCTTTAACATAAAGAATCCAAGAAATTTCTTCCTAAAACACAGATACTGGGAGCCAAAACTGTTAAATGCTTTACTGATAAAGGAGTCATCAAACCATGTTTTAGAAAGGCAGATTTGATATAATTAATTTCTTCAGATAAAAGGCCCTCTGTAGAACATAAAGTAAACATGGTATAACATCTTATTAATACTGATATTTGCATTTCTGATTTTTTTTTTTTTTTTTTTTTTTTTTTTTTTTTTTTTTTTTGTCTTGGATCATGGTATGAAGTAGCATAGATATAACAATCGGTGTGTGTTTCTTTTCAAAAAACACTAAGAAATGCAAATTACTCTCAGGCTGATAAAGAACCAATGAATCTAGAAAGGTAAGCTAAACGTTTTTTCTCTGCCTTTAGAGCAAACTGAATTCTAAGATGAATCTTACTTATTTTTGTGACAGAGCTTTACATCAGATAGTGAACCATTCATATCACAAATATGTTAACACCATATCTGTATCATACTGCAAGTCTAGGAGAAATATCATTAAGGAAACAATCTTCAAAATGCTCCATAAAGTAGTGGTAAGCATAAGAAAAAAGTTCCATTGCTGCACCTTCAATCTACTAATATAGTTTAACCCTAGACATTAAAATAACCAGAATGGATAATAAAGTTAACATTTCAAGAGAAATTTTGGATTCCATATAAAGTTCACTGTGAAAAATTTGCAAATTAACTACCATTTAGAAAATAAAAATTTATTTTCAAGAATAAATCACTACTCAATGTTTCAACCTCTTTGTAAAAGTTGTTTCCAAAGATATATACACTCAACTCTCACCATAGCCAATACAAATACAAGCTTACTCGTTATAACAAACAACCGAAAGGTTCCAATCAAAGGTTCCATGGGTACAATGCTATGCTAATAAAAATTTACTATAGCAAACTATCCACTATAACAATCTAATGCGGAAGCTGCAACAGACTTTGGAAGATTCCAGTATGGGCTAATGGAGAAATGATCCTTAGAAGATGTGAAGTTGCTAAGGTTTAGGTGGGGGGGGGGGGGACTGAAAACAACTGACGTTGTACTTTCATAGTATGCTACCAATTTTTTCCTAAAATGCTGTTGGTATGGGATGGGATTTGCCAAATTATGGTCGATGTTTCTTTTGAATAAGTCACTATATAGAATTCTGCTGATGGATATTTCATAACATACATTATTGATGAAAGTCTTTTTCATGACATAAAGCATGTTTTTAAGGACTTCTCATTTGAGCAGCCCTTAATTACACTGTATTGATGAGTGATAGTAGGATTTTACCTGTATAGATGTGTCAGCTTCCGATAAACAGAAAAAAGATAGGCCACTTGTCTGTTGCAAGAAATGTAATCAAAATTTCGAGAAAAGGAAGAGAACTTTAACTTTTTCTGTGCAAACATACACATTATTTCTTTATGTTCTTTGTTCATATGGCTAAAAAAAGCTTAAACAGTTTAAGTGGCATGTGGCCAGAGGATATAAAGCTGGTCTATATATTTGAGCTGTCTTTTGGTTTTAAAGGGGGAGAAGTCAAGAGCCATTTGTTTAAAACACTCCACAAAAAATTTCCTATTGTGAGGGAAAGTGGAGTACCCATACCTGTATCCTCTATTAGCAGGATAATTTACTTCGTCAGAGTATCTAGGATATCTGAAAGAAAGATAGTAACATGTGGTGGAAATTTGTTTTGAAGCAAGACAATAGTATCTTTGATGGGAACAATGCAGCAATGTCAAACAAAATACCTTCAGTCTGTAGAGTGAAATCTTTAATCTCATTGATGCAGTACTGTGGAGCGGGAAAAGAACTATTTCCCTAAGTCTGCATTTCTCAAACTTTTCCTACAATGGAACACTTCACAAATCCTGAAATTTTAACAGAACACCTTGGTTATAATTCTTACATAATGCTCTGCATGCCCTCTCTCTGGATCTGCTTGCCCCTCCAATGAATAGATTTAAAAAATATATATATAATCTATATACAGAAAACCCCACTCATACTAATAGATATCTGCACTGTCAATCTCATCACTTTCCACCACAAAAGCTCGGAACTAGTTCTACCTTAGGACACAGAGCACGCTCTCTTTTAAATGAACCAGATGAGCTCCAAAAAGAAATTAATCACCTTTCTCTTATCTTTAAACAAAATGGATATTCTGAAAAAACGATTAAGAAATTTCTTCTGGATCCTCCTACGCAGTGTACTACGGAAACTACTAATTTTAAAGGTAGAATCTCCATCCCATACATTAGTTCAGTCTCCAATAAATTGGCTAAAGTCCTTAAAAAATACAACATCAGAACGTTTTTCACTACACTTCCTAAAATCCATTCTCTTATAAGCCATCCGAAGCCTATTCATCACAACCTAAAATATCCAGGTGTATACAAATTATGGTGCAATTGTAATATTCCTTATTTTGAACAGACTAACAAATCTATTGAACTATATAGAAGAAACATAAAAGAGACATCTCCTATAAAAAGATCACATGCATCTGCGCTATCCAGTCATGTTCTTTTCTCAAACAATCCTCATGATGATCTACAAAGTCACTCAGTTTGCTGGGATAAATCCGAAAACATTTTTCGCTGCAGTGATGAGTTTGAAAAGAAAATCGTGGAATCCAGGGAAATCCTCTCCTTAATCCTGAACATTTGAACAGCAATTTAAGTTACGACATCCCACAGCCATGCTGCAGTTGTTCAATACTGGCGTTCACGAGAACTTATAAGCACGCACGCAACAGACAATGCCGCGTTGGATAGAACAACTTAAAAAATAAAACGTTTTTTATGTCAATTATGTATTGCATTTTTGCCTATAATTCTCAGTTTTTTGTAACTTCAATTTTTATTATTGTGTTCTACCTTTAGTGGATACCTGATGAAGGCTGTAAAAGGCTGAAACTAGTTGTATCATTTTCATTAAAACTTAATATTTTATCTCGGTTTAAAGTCATTAAATATCTATTTATAAAATGTACCATAACAACCGAGTAGAAGCTCAGGAATACATGATAGCCATACTGATGTTATTCAGTACTGGCGTTCTCGAGAGTCTGTTACCACGCATACAACAAACAATGGCACGTAAAATAGAACAACTGAATGTTAATACAACGTTTTTTTTATTTCAATTATGTACTGCAATTTATCTGTTCTTCTCAGTTTTTAAGAATCTTCAGTTTTTATTGTTTCCTCTTCCTAAAAAGATACCTGATGAAGGCTGTAAAAAGCCAAAACTAGTTGTGTTTTTTATTATTAAAGCTTTTAATTAATTCTCGGTTTTTTAGTCATTAAATATCTTTCTAAATATATATATATATATATATATATATATATATACACACATACGCACACACTTTGGGTAAACCACATATTCTCTGGGATAGTAATTTTTTAATAGTATCAGTTAACCAGCTGTCCTCTCCTCCCATCAGTCTACAATCTGTTACACTTGTTGCATTGCCCATGTTAGTGAAACAGAGAGCTATCCTAATCAGTCAAGGATAGAACAAAAAACATATTAGGTTTCTACAACTAAGAAAATCAGGTCTGTCTGAACATGCCACTGATACCACAGGACAAACTGGAATCCAACTAACACACCATTATAAGTTCCAGTAAAACAGAAAGTTCAAAGAAGCCTGTGAAGCCATCATCAATTTTCGAAATAAAGATGGTCTCAAGATTTCAAGAATTTAATTTGCTGCTATCCAACCTCATCCATCATTGCAGGTTCATAAACTATGAGCCTCCATTAACACAATAACTCAAAAAGTGTTCAGGATACATCAAGGGATACTATCAAAGAAGTAAATGTTGTCTTCAACTGTGTGCTAGTGAACACAATATTCAAAAATCTTCGTTCCTAAAAGTTGAGGTTCCATTAAGAATATTTGTTGAAAAATCAATAGACTGATAATGCAGGATGTTAGGTTTACTAAAATGTCTTCCAAGAAAAGAATGATAATCTGTGAAGTATCTGATGACTTTCCATATATTATTTTGTTATTATGCTGTTATTATTTTTTTTGATAAATTAGGTGACTTATGTAACAATCAATCTTAAAAAAATTGGGATAAGTATTTTATTTTCATCTACACACACACACACACCGTTCACCATAATATATACAGTTTTCTCTTAATACTTTGTGAAATTTATCATTATAATTAAATTCATATAATTAATCTTCTCCAGAAAAAAAATTACATGACAGAGACAAATGCATTGTCTCTGTCATGTAATGGTGACAGAGACAATGCATAAAGTTGACAGTTTTCATGTCCAAGAACTGCAATTATTTTTGGACAGCAGATATCAAGAAAGTTCAAGGAGGCTTGTGAAGTCATTATCAATTTTACAATATCAGTTATATTATTTTACATTAATGGAACTGCATAGTAAAACTGCTTTTTTATTACCTGAAAATTTATTTTGTACATTGTTTTGTTCTACATGTGCAAGGAGAGTGCCACTATGTTTAACTAGCAGTGTGAAGTACCAACTATGAATATGTATGTATTATTTATTATACATATATATGAATAAATGTATATATTTATTATGCATTATATATGTATATAATGTATAATAAATTAACATACTAACTATAAAATCCTATGAATTAAACAAAAAAAAGTGAGTGCATGCATATTAAGACAGTGAGGCAGCAGCACAGTTAAGCAATAGCTGCTTGGTTTCGTTGTTGTAGAGATGAGATGAGATGGCAAATATGGATTCTTTTTAGAGAGGAGAGTAAAAAGCTTAAAGAAAGGATTTGGAGACCTACAGATTCATCTGAAAGTATTCTTCTTTCAAATAGTAAATGACCACCAGAAGATAAAAATCTCTTAGATTTTTATTTCCAGTCTTAACTTGACACTTAACTCCACTTCACCCAACTCAGATTCATTCACTCCAATTCTTCTAGGAGGTTGCAGAACACCATTTATACCAGTATGATATAGATCTATGAAAAAAGTACTCATCAAATAATTGCACTGCTTTCTTGGCCATAATCATCCTATTGCAATAACAATACACTAATGTCACTGTTCCATAATTATTCTTCCTCTTGCTTGTTACCTAGCAGCAAGAGGAATTTTCTTTGGCCCGACTAACAAATCTTATTTCCACTTTCTTTACCAAATCACTTTTCTTGCTTGCATTTTTATCTGATTACTAGCAAATACTTTATATCTCTTCCATAACTTTTTTCCCTCTCACTGCTTCCCATAACCCATACTTCCCAAATACAGTTGTATTTCCCTCATATCAGATGTGCCCTAATCAATTCCTGCATTTTGTCAACCTTCCTCACAATTCATCATTCCATAATATATATCACCTTTTTGCAGTAATCTTACATGACTGACTACTTCCCAAGTTATTACCTTATGATCACTCTCATTAAATGGCAGCAGTGTCAATATCTCATTCACAACCATGCTGTGTAGATACTGCCAAAACCAACAATCTCTTGCTGGAGCAGTCACTCCAAATGCTCAACACCAAACCCATTCAAATACAACCCATCTACCTTAAACTATTCTAGATTTCGCTTCAGATTTCATTTATTCCATACATTCACAAATTGTACATCCTGTGTCTTCCACAGGTCGGCCATCATGCTATTCATTATCTCTCCGCTTCTTCTCAACTCAAAATTTTCATGCCTGTCCCACCTGTTAATCACTTCACAAACTGTGCTATTATTCTTCACCTCCCATTATCATATATCTCATGTATGGAAAAAATTATGTCACAGACAAAACTGAAGATATCTGGAGAAAGGACAAGGGAGGGGGAAGTACTTTTTATGTGAAGTCAAATGCTATGCTACAAACAAATAGATCAGTCAATCCTTCCACACAATCTTTTCTCTACTTATACAAGAATAAAGTATTTATGAAAACAAGATTATAAGTTCTTGTCAAGAACAATATACTTACCAACCCAGCAAAATATTTGCTAAACAACTTGTGACAGATCGAACAGAAGGTCAAAAAGTGTAATATCATTTAATATAATATTTAATATATTTAATATAATATCAGTGCAGTGTATGTGTCAAGAAAATTAAAGAATTGTGGAAAGAAATTGAAACTGGAGAGAAAGTATGTATTAAGTGTTTTAAAAGTAAGTGTCTGTTAAGTGACGAGAATGCAACAAATACCAACGATAAGACGGAAAATGATATTATTAATGTCGAATATGCAGCTGTGGAAATAGAAGAGAACAAAACAGATATTAATAAAGAACCAGTGCACTTAAATGTTATCCTTCATAAAGTGGTAAAAGTTAAGGAGGGCAGAAAAAAGAAAAAAGCAGGTGATCCAAAGGAATAATAAAGACTGGCTGAACAAAGAAGAAAAACAAGCTAAGGAGAAAATTATGTATGGAAACTCAATGATCAGGGGAGTACTTAACGAAAATATGACAAAATCGTGTTTCCCAGGTGCAAAAATTCATGATATTAGCCATGCCATCTAGATGCAAAGAGGTAAGTTGAAGGAAATGATTATCTTGGTTGGTACAAATGATTTGAGAGGTGAGAAGTATTCTATGAGGGAGGACTTAAAGGAGTTGTCAGAAGAGGCAAAACTAAAGAGTGAGAAGGTAAAGATTGTAAGTCTTCTACCATGCTATGATAGAGGTGAAATGAAGAGGAGGGGGGGGGGGGCTTTGATAGCCAATGATTCTATACATAGATTGTGCAAAAGAAATGATGTAGAATTTGTGGATTTGTGGTCTCCGTTTGATGGAAAGAAGGAGTTATACAATGCTGATGGACTGCATCTAAATGATTTTGGTGTTAGGTGTCTAGAGAGGGCTTTGTTTGCCGAGCATGCTGAAATGCAAGTTCAGGGAAACTTAAGCAATTAGGGTGGAAATAAGTAAGTTTGTGTGAAGGCACCCATGAAGTGAGTATGAGAATGACCAAGTGAGGCATCTAGTCTCTCAAGCAAAAATATTGAAAAAAGTAGTGAATTCAGAAAGTAAAGGTAGGTGGGGATCTAAAAGAATTTGTATATATATATACTATATATATACTATTACACTAATATCAGAAGTATCCGAAACAAGAGGGAGTTTTTAACATTGGTTAGTGCAATCTCACCAAAAGGCATTAGTGAGACTTGGCTAATAGCAGATGAAGTAGTTACAAGGAGAATGTGAAGGGTTTAGAATTTTCAGGGAAGATAGGATAGGGAGAGGAGTACTGCTATTGAGAGCAAATGAATTGCAACCAAAAAGAATAGGAGACAGGCAAGAGAGTGGCTGTTCATTTGAAGATATGCAGTTGGTTGTTGCTATAGGCCAGGGAGTTCCACATATGATCTGTAAGACATGCATTGGCAAATTAGTACAGTGAGTACAGGTTGAGTGATAATTATGTGGGACTTCAACTATAGAGATATAGACTAGAAACGACAGAAATGAAGAGACAATTAATTGAGCTTGCATATGATGGAGGGGACTAGGGGGAGTCAAAGTATTGGACCTGGTCATAGGACCAAAAGAGCTATCCATAACCAAGGTGATCACACTGCCGCTGATTGGTGAAAGTGACCGAGCAGTCTTGACTTGGGAATGTACAACATGAGGAATATTCTGTCAAGAACGGGTAGTATATGTGGAACTACAAAGCAGGTAATTATGACAAGCTTAGGAAGAAGCTTAAATCTGTGCCATGGCATAAAACATTGCAGAGTAAAGATGTTAGTAGTGAATCAGAGAGAGTTATTAAGGGTCATCTAGAGCAGTGCTTCCCAAACTTATGGATGCCAAGGCCCCCTTTGGAAAAATTAAAATATTTAATGGCCCCATCGAAAAAAAATTGTAATACAGACATATATTATAATATTTATTGTATTTATATTCAATACAATTTATATTCAAGATTTTGCATTTGCAATCTTTTTTGTGCTTCTTATCAATACCTTTGAAATGAACTTATATGAATAAGCATATATTTACTAATATTCATTAAGCACCGAAATACGCAAGAAGCAAAATTTGTGAACCAATACCAATGTGTGATTTTTTTCCATTAAAATATAAAAACAAAAAAGAAATGATTAATAATAAAAATTAAATACATTTCTTTTAAGATTAAAAAACCAATTAGTCTTAAATTTAAATTTGTTTTCATTATTTCACGGCCCCCCTCAACAAAACATACAGCTCCCAAGGGGGCCACGGTCCACAGTTTGGGAAGCGCTGATCTAGAGGAAGCAATATTAAATATATTAAATTGTATTCCTAAGGTGAGGAGGGTTAATCAGGTAGGAGTTAGATGGATGAATAATATCATTAAGCATGAGATGCAGAAGAAGAAAAATGCTGTGGAGGGTATGGTATATAAAGAGACCAGAAAACTCATGAACAGTACAAGGCTCAGGCAAGAAAGGTGACCAGCATGGTAAGGAAGGCAAAATCAGATTATGAGAAGAATGTAGCTAAGCAGGCCAAAGGAAATCCCAATGAGTTCTTTCATTATGTGGCAAGTAAGAGGAAGAATTAGAATGGAAGATTAATCTTAACGAGTGATGATGGTCACAAGGTGACAGAAGCAGATAAAATAATCGAGTTACTGAGTGACCAATTTGAAAGTGTATATCATCCTAGTGAGGTTACTGTTTTAACCTATGTGATGGACACTAATGTGGGAACATAGATGAATTGGAGTTTCTTAGGATATTGCAGAATCTCAAATTAAATACAGCTGTGGGATTAGATGGGATATCAGCTTGGGAAACTGAGAATGTGCAGAGAACTGGCAAATGCCTTGGACTAGTCTATTTAATTTAAGTCTCAGTTCTGGTAGAGTTCCAAGAGAGTGGAAAGAGAGCAATATATTTCCTTTGTATAGCAAATTACAAACCAATCAGCATCTCAGACATGGTGGTAAAGGTGCTATAAAAATTCTTAAACAAAGAGAATTCAAGAATGGGTAGATTCATTCATTCATTCATTCATTTTGTATGGTGATTCAACACCGTGAGCCCCTTTTATGGGAAGGTATGGCACCAACTCAATCCTCCCTATTTTTATCCAGGCTCAGGACCAGCATAGCTGACAATTCAGACCTATGGCTAGAGGGATTGTCTTAAGTATTCCTGACTGTATCCATGTGTGTTCACGGGGCTGGTTTGCCTGCTTGAGAGATGAAAAACTCCATATAAACTGGGGGAAAAACCCTGCTGTCCACACCCAAGACCGGCTAACTTGGTTATGGCTGAGGAAGATCCTTAAGCTCCTCACGTCGTCGATGGGAATCGAGCCTAGGACACTCCTTCCCCAGGCATATGGTTGCGAAGTGCATAGCCACTAGACTAACCGAGCAGACTCAATGGGAAGATAAAAATATGATACTGTATGAGGGTCAACATGGCTTTGTGAAAGAACAATCATACCTTAGTAATTTATTAACTTTTTATAACAGAGTAACAGCTGCGTTGGATAAAGGAAATGGCTACACAATGATTTTTCTGGATTTTGCAAAGGCATTTGACAAAATACCACAAGAAACTCTGTTACACAAATTAGAACAAATGGGAATGGATATGACACTGGTCAAGTGGATGAGAAGGTAGCTGCTGGAGAGATATCAAAAAGTGGTATGTGGAGAGGCAGAATTGAGGCAAAAACAGGTGACCAGTAGTGTGCCGCAAGGTTTAGTGCTGGGGCCATTGCTGTTTAATTTGTATGTAAATAATATAGGAAATATTCAGTTGTTTGCTGATGATGTGAAATTAGGTAGAGTAATAGTTAATCAAGGTGATGTGGAGAGCTTGCAGAACAATTTAAATAGACTGTCAGTATGAGCAAAAGTTAATGGGTGTCAGTTTAATGTGGAGAAATGTAAAGTTATGCATTTTGGAAAAAATAGATTACAGCCATGTATCACATGATGGCACTGTACTCATGGAAATAGATGAAGCTAGAGATTTAGGGGTGGTGGCAGACAGAAAGTTCAAGTTTAAGGTTGCTAAGATAGCCCATAAGATTACTTGGCTATTGAAGAACACAACAAGTAGAGATAAGGAAGATGTCATTCCTCTTTATAAAGCCTCGACATGCCCACATCTGGATTACTGTGCAGAAGTCTGGTCCCCTGAGTTCTTGGGCGATGAGAAAGCAGTGGAGAGGATTCAGAGGCAAGTGATCAAGACGGTGAGTGGCCTGTGGAATGTTCCGTACGAAGACAGATTGAAGGTGTGTGGATTGCAGAAGTTGGTTCAGAGGAGAAAAAGAGGGGATATGATAGAAACATTTAAGTTGCTTAAAGGGATTTATAGGATAGATACAGGAGAAATGTTTCAGCACTTGGCTAGAAGGACCAGAAGAAGCGGTCATCCCTGGAAGTTGAATAAAGGTGTTGTTAGTAGAGGTGTGAGGACTAGATGTTTTGCTTGGAGAGTGATAAATGAGTGGAATGGGTTGCCAGAGTCAGTGAGATGGACTCCATGGAGTTGCCCGTATAATAATAATTTACTAACTGCCTCTTTGGCCACTTGAATGTAATAGTGAGATCAATAATCAAAAACTGTGATGTTTCCAGAGGAAATAGTTTGAAAAAAGGGAAATAAATATTGCTTAAAAAGAAATAAACATTTTTCTCTTTAAGCAGTAGATATTGAAAGTTTTTCCACTTGGTTATATTATAAATTAAGGATGCCAAGAAATTATATTCTTAGTTTCATCCTTTATCCAAGTGTAAGCAAACAAAGTTTGCACATGAATTAACTTCATGACTGGGCATCTCATATATAAAGGTTAATGACTTCACATTAATTGCCTTAGTATCCCATAATGCAACACATATATCTTTACAGACATGTATAATGCTATGTATTATGGGAAGTAGTGACGTAGCCAGAGCTGTTGCCGCCTGGGGTGGTCCCTCAGTTTGCCGCCCCTCTCCATACACACCAAAAATATTACAAAAAGTCAAAACGATGTATAGGGAAATAAATTAAAACACTATGTTCATTTTTTAAAGTAAAACTTGAATTTCAACATTCTAAAATGTTATTTTTCTTGCTTTTCTGTTAGCAAAATCATGATCGACATTGGCGAAGTCTATTTCATAATAATGTAGGTAACTCTTAATCAAATTTTATTTAGAAAAGCTCCTCTCACAACTAGCAACACTTACAGCAATTGTGAGGAAAATTCGCAGTAGTATTGCAATATTTGGAACTGAGTTCTCGAGACTGTATTTTAGAATTAACTGCAAAAGTTCAAAAAGGTTCAAAGTGCTGTCTGGGGCAGACTGCCCCCCCCCCCCCCTTAGCTATGCCACTGATGGGAAGGGCCACTATCCAGACCAGTTTCAACCTTTATTGAGGTCTCATCAGTGGGAGCCAGACCCAGAAGTGATACTAAGGTGAAGTAATGCAGGAGTCATATTTCCATATACAGTAAGACCCCATTTAATACCCCATTTAATGCTGATTCGACATAACATGGTTTTTTCTGAACTCTAAAAAAGTGCTAAATATTCCATGATTTGATATAATGTGGTTCTACTCAAAGCCTAAAAAGAGTGCTAAATTTACACTGATTCAATTTATCACTGTATTTCCCTTGATTTGTATATAATATGATTATTCCCAAACCAGAACCAATCAGCGAAAGGTGACGATTCTTCATAGCCCTGTTTATCCTGTACATCGTGCAGTTGTTCACTGGCAGTGAAACAGTGTCCATGCTATCAATATGATTTGGAGTGCTGCGTAAAACATTATTAATGCGTTGTAATCATCAACAATATTGATGAAGGAGATCAAGAAAAATTCTATTTGTTCATTAAAAATTAATCATTACTACCATTTTTTAAATTATTCAAAATGAGTGGGTGTAAAGATGATAAAACAAAATTGATATGAAAAAGCAATTTGCTTGACATTAAAATGCAGGTACTGAGGTGATTAGAAAAAGGTGAATGTCAAATTATATTGGAGCAGCTTTAAATTTGTCTACTTGTACTATACGAACGATTTTAAAACAACAAGGACAAAAGTAAGTGTTCAGCAACCACATCTTCTGCAACAAATGTAACCCAATCCAGAAGCAATGTTTTGGAGGAAATGGAGAAACGTCTTTCCATTTGGATTGATAATGAAACCAAACACAACATGAAATTAATTCAGGCAATAATCATGGAAAAGGCCAGAAGTATTTCAATCATATTCAGAAACAAAGAGAAGATATGAGTGAAAACTTTGCAGCTAGCAGAGGTTATTTCGATAGATTTAAAAAAAGAAGCAACTTCTGACAATTGCTTAATGAGAGAAAAAGAAAATGACAAATGACACTAGATGACATCATTACTAAAAAATTAAGAATTTCAGAAGAGCCAGAACCTTCAACAGCACAAAAATAAACTTTGTATTTCTGTGTACATATGTATATGTGTTTAGGCATACTGTATTTTGCAAGTTAATATAAAAATAACTTAAAATTAAAGTAAAACTTGTTTATTCTTGGTCACATGTTCCCCAAAGTGCTAAACGAAACAGCGTTTCATTTAGCACTTTGGGGAACATGTCTTCTAGGAACTTCCTGGGCATTAGCTGGGATATTTCTGTACAAATAGCCAAAAGGTGTCTCACCTTATTACTAAAATATATGAGTTACTCAGTCATGAAGTTACTTCGTGTGCAAACTTTGTTTGCTTACACTTGGATAAAGAATGAAACCAAGAATATAATTTCTTGACATCTTTAATTTATAATATAACCAAGTGAAAGAACTTTCAACATCTATCTCTAATCCAGAGTATTTCAGTAATAAGGTGTGACAACATTTAGCTACTTGTATATGAAAATATGACTTCTGCATTATTTCGACTTGGTATCATTTATGGGTCTGGCTCCCACTGATGAGACCTCAATAAAGATCAAAACTGGTCTGGGTAGTGACTTTTCCCAAAATACGAAGCATTATGTCTGTAAAGATATGTGCATTGCATTATGGGATACTAAGGCAATCGATGTGAAGTCATTAGCCTCTATATATGAATTGCCTGATCACGAAGTTACTTCATGTACAAACTTTGTTTGCTTACACTTGGATAAATGATGAAACCAAGAATATAATTACTTTGCATCTTTAATTTATGTTTAAACAATAATTATAATGATGATGGTGGTGTAACTATTTTCATTTAATTCCGTTACCACATGATAGTGAAGAGCTATTAAGCATTCACCAAAAGCTCATCATGCAAAAAATCTGAAAACTACTTAAGATATATCTGCAGATTTAAGAGGCATTACCATAACATAAAAGAAGGAATGACCACATCTTGATTACAACATGCATTGTTAGACAGAATAGTCAAAGTGGACTTATATTTTCCATTGAGAAATGCAGAAAAACTTTACATAATTAGAGACTAATCATACTTACATGGGGCACATTCATAGTTCAATCTAATGCGAAGGACACTTCCATTAGTGCAAGCACATTGTGCTGTTTCTGGATTACACCAAAAATCTTCATGAATAAATGTACAATTTTCTAAAACTACACATGGCACTGAAAAATCTGAAAAATATCAAAAGAAATGCTATGATAAAAAAAATCAAAAAAAAAAAAATCTGCATTTTATTGAGAAAATGTGATGTGGATTTCTAAAAATATGATTTCTGAATTCTCTTTAAGCAAATTTTAAAAACAAAAAAATCCACAAAATATAAATTTTTGTATTTTTTTTTTCTGTTTATCTATAAAATTAGTTCATATTCTTGAATACTTAATTAACACTTGAAGGTTCCCTTTACAGCTGTGTCTTAAATATCACTTATGCTGCTGGCTGTCATATGATTTTTCAGCCAATATCAATGTTCTTCTCACTGAAAGAAGTAATACTACTCTTTCAGCCAGTTATATCTCTCCATTCAATTTAAGTCAAGGCTGCACTTCTACTTTTTTTTTTTTTTTTTTTCACATTTGAAAAAATGTGAAAAAAAAAATAATCCATAAGGCGCCGTATAGTCACTTCCGTACCTCACATAGTTTTGGCAATGATGTCTTCTGTAAAAATAAGTGGTAGATTCTCTTTCCATACAAAGTTTGTAGGACAATCACAAACATCCATGCCCACGGCAGGATTCGAACCAGCAGCCTCTTGGCTGGAGAGTGGACACGCTAATCATTCGGCCAACCAGGTTGGCCTGCTACGGTTGTGTGAAAAAATTAACAAAATTATGTTTCCTGTGTGGGTGGGTGGGTGGGTGAGTGTGCACATGTGTCAAAATCTTTGACATAATCAGATTTCCTAAAAATTTCTTTAAACATTTATAAGCAGTATTTTGTCAAAACAAGACCTGCTTCCTCAGAAGGTTTGTTAAGCACTTTGGTGAGATAAGGATGGTATTATAACTTTAAACTCTTGTCACAAAGCCAAACAATCACAGCTGAAGTATACTGTGAACAACTCGATCGATTGAATGAAAAACTGAAAAAAAAAGAGGTGTTCTCTGGTCAATCAAATGGATGTTGTTTTTCACCGAGATAATGCAAGCCCTGATATTGCAAGTACCAAGATTGACGGCTGGGAAAAACTTCCACATCCTTCAGATCACCACTTATTTCAAAATTTGCAACATTTCATTAATGAAAAACAATACGATACATTAGAAGCACTGAAATTGAGTCTATGTGACTTCTTTACCTCCAAACCTCCTGAATTCTATAGAAATGACATTATGAAGCTTTCATGGTGTTGGAAGAGTGTTATTGATTCAAATGAGAATATACTTCATTAAATTAGCAAATGATTTATCCTTTATATCCTTTGTGTTGTTTAATTTTGACGGTATATATCAGAACACAGAATTATAAGTAAATAATTATTTATTGACTTATTGCTGATATTTTGCTGGTGTTATAACCAGCAACTTCAGAGCACAAAAACACAGTTTGTCACAGTACGCGAGACTACAACAACATGGTGTAACAAAATTGTAGCAACAATACAAAGACTAAATTCCTAAAAAAACAAAAAAAAAAAAAAAAGAGAAAGCAGGTACTAGTTATATCTTAAGATGACTGTCTCCCAAATCTTAGGCAAATTCATACAGCTATATTTGTTGAGATTCGGAGCATGTTTCTGGGCTTCTGTTGCTTCTAAGAACAATCTCTCTGACTTGTAAAAAGCTTGTGCACAGTACTTTTGTTTTCTTCCAGTTGATCCTGTGTGCAGGGGTATACAAAGCATGGTCTGCTAGGTCTGACTTGCCATAGTGATAGTGCCGGATGTATCTTTTATGTTCACTGATGCAGATATCCACAGTTCTTCCTGTTTGACCATAGTAGGCTTGATCAGACGAGCAGGGTACTTCGTAGACTCCTGGATGCTGTCCTTGGGTGAACTGATGATAGTTGCTAATTTGACAGATGGTCTGAATACAGTGCATAGCTGATGTTTATTGAGAACTCTAGATATCTTTTCCGATGTGCCTTTAACCTATGGGATGGTGACTGTTTTGTTGTAGTTCTCCATGGTGGATAGTGGGAGGGATTTCTTAGGAGCATTTAGTATTTTGTTTATCTTCTGGGGATTATAGCCATTGGCCAAGAAGGTGTGGCGTAAGTGAGCCAGTTCAGGAGCAAGAGCATTGTCATTGAAACAGATTGCTCTCACTCTGTGTTAGCATTTTTAAGATACCATACTATTGAGAAGGGTGATGGTGTGATTGTTTGTGTAAATATCTCTCTGTATATGTGGGTTTTCTAAAAACTGAGAATGATAAGGAACCATCTGGAAGACGTGTGATTAGTGTATCCAGGAAGGACAAACAGTTATTAGCTTCCAATTCCATTGTAAAGTGGATTTTTGGATGTTGGCTATTTAAATGCACTAAGAATGTATCCAATGTGCCTGGGCCATGTGGCCAAATAGCAAGCACATCATATCAACCTCACCAGAGTTCAAGCTAGGATCAAGTGTTAACCAAAGTAGGAATGCTGTAGCTTAGTATAATGAATCATTATTTAGTGAGTGAGTGAGTGTGAGTATATGTGTGTGTGTGTGTGAGAGTGAGCGATCATTAAATTCCTGACATGTACCCTCAGACGGTGTACAGGATATTATGATAGGTCAGGGTTTCTGATCTAATGTCCGATCCTCACCTGATACTGAAAGGACGTGGATGGGCTGGCAATTTGGGGTTTAGCTGACCATATTGTATTTTTATTGGCTTAACCCATATGTAAGCGTGCGTGCGTACACACTCCAATGTTGACATTGATATAAAGGTCAAAATGTGAAGTAGTTAGTTATTACTCCAATATGTTTAAGCTTAAAATAGAATTGTTGCTCCAACACTTTTTTTACATAAATTTTTAAAGGAAAGAAAGGATTGATGCTATCTGTTCACTCTCCTAATTTTTCACAAAACTTTCATGTCTGTAGTCTTTGACAAACTATTTTATTTCTAACCCAACCCTTGCCTAAGGTCATGGACTTTGGGATGAAGCTATACTGATGGAACTGAACTGAAAGACATCGATAAGGCCAGGCATTTGGGAATGATTGTTGATTGTGGACATGGAGTTGAAGTTTAGAGGGTGATATACTGTGAAAAGTGGCCAAAATAGCACATCAGATCACACAGCTGTTGAAGATCATACTGACGAACACAGACCAGAAGATTATTATTCCCCTTTATAAGGCCACATCTGGACTACTATGTGCAAATCTGGTCACCAAGATTCCATGAGGAACAAGAAGTGGTTGACAGAATCCAGAGAGAGAGAGTGACCAAGATTGTGGCAGGTCCATGAAGTTATTATCATCATTATCCCAAGGATTCTCCCCCCCCATGGAGTCAAAGACTCATCAAAGGAGGCCCCTTTGTCATACCCCCCCCCCAGCAATAATACACTCAACATTCCATAGTCAATCACCTCTGGACCCTTTCCAATATTTCTTCATCCTTTTGAAAACCAGGTGACCAAATCTGTGCACAGTAGTCCATATACAGCAATCCCTCGATTAATGTGGCTAATGCGTTCTTTAAAACAAGAGCATTAATCAAAAACGCACTAATCGAATATAATAACCTATGGGAAAAAGTATAATTCGTTCCTCAAATTTCTTTTTTGACCCTTATTTTTTATAAAAGAATTAGGGTATATCTCAAGGCCTAGTTAAAGGAAAAACCATGAAGCTGATAGACAATAAAACATATTCAGAATATCAATTTATTATTCTACTTCTTAACAAAGAATTGAGCTAACGTAGTTTGGCAGCATTTTGTTTCTTTTTTTCATACAACCGATGGTATGGCCCTATTGCCTCTTCTACTCTTCTGCAAATTCAGCCTCTAAGCATTGCTGCTTAAAAACTTCGATTGTACGAACATTTTAAAATTGATTCTGTGAAATCTCTTTGGGCTTGTCAGTGATTAAATTTTCTTCATATTCTTCAGGATCTTCCCGCTATGCATCTAAATTTTACAGGGAAGAATCACCCAATTTCTCAGAATGAGATTTAATTAACTTAGATTCATTTGAAAAGCCTCTAAAATCATTTTGCACAATATGGAAGAATGTGATTCCAAATAGCTTGCAAATTGCCAGCAGAAATGTCATTTGGCTTTGAGACTTTATAACCAGGTTGAGATTTCTCTGATTTGGCCAGAAAAGTCTTGGAAGGTATTTGCTTCCAAAAATGGTTGGTTTCATTGACATTAAATATTTGTTAGTCACAATAGTCCCTCCCTTCTTCCACAATTTTCTTCAAAATCTCTGGATAATTTGTGGCCACCTCGTTATCTGCACTTGCAGCTTTGCCTGTGATTCAAACATTATGTATGCTATTTCTCTTTTTTGAAACACTCAAACCACCCACCACTAGTGTGGAATTCTTCTTCTTCTTTTCCATCATTGATAGCTCTTTCTTTCAAGGTTGCAAAACGACTTAATGCTTTTGATTTAATAAAGTCAGTGTTTAGCAGGATCCATTTTTGGTTACAATCTTCAATCCGTGTAGAAAGAAGTTTCTCTCATTCATTCATTATAATACTTTGATTTCGAGTAGTCTGCATGCATGATGAACTTGAAGCAGTCTTACCTTTCTCTTTGTATTCAGCAGCTTTGCTTAAAATTGCTCTTATAGTTGATTCACCCATTTTTGTGTTCTTGTCCTATCTTTGCTCTGGACTCACCTTGTTCATTTTTCTTTATTATTCCAAGTTTTTCTTCCAATGAGATTACTTTTCGAATAATTTTCGCACTTCCACTTTTTTCTTTTACTCATGATGAAAGGCTGGGAAAATACTTTAAATTAAAAAAATTAAGGAAAACTGTTGCAAAGGAGGGACGAGATATGATCATCAAAAGGCTTTGTAATTAGCAGATGAATTACATTTTGGCGGTAAATTTGGAACACAGTGTACATGGAAATAGTGTAGTACACCATTAAAATTAACTTTGTGAAATGTTTTAAATTGGTAACTAAATTATTTCATCCCGGTGAGTGGTTTTTAAAATAGTTAGCCATGAAAATGTACACAGAGAAAAATTTTTAAAATCTGTAACATTTATTCTGAAGATGTATATAGGAGCACTAATCAAATTTTAGAGGCGCACTAATCGAATTTTAGAGGCACACTAATCGAATTTGGTATAGAAAAAAAAAAATGATGCACTAATCAAAAACACACTAATCAAGGGATTGCTGTATACAGTCTAATCAAGGCTTTATACAATGGAACCAGAATATAAGTCAGTGTCCTCTGCATCACTGACAGAATTTGTTATGTTGTCCTCACAATTTTGGTAATGTGTCCTCTAGATTTTAGATCCCTATCAACCATCACCCCAGAACATCTCTGATTTCTTCCACCTCCAACAATATATCCCCACCAAGAGTAAATTCTACATCCCATCTTTGTTTTCAAAATATAAAACCATACATTTTGCAACATTGAATTGGCATCCCCACTCCCATGCCCATGCACCAAGTCTATTCAAGTCACATCATCTGCTCTACTCCTCATAGCTCATCCAAACTTTGCATCATCTGAAAACAAATGTATATACCCATTCAAATCTTCTCCAATTTCATTAACATACAGGTTAAACAGCAATGGCCCTAAAACAGACACCTGACACTGTCTGATAGGTATCAACAAGTTTTTTTATGTTACACCCAGATACAAAACTTGTTGATACCTATCAGACAGTCAATCTCCGTTCCAAAGCACCAGTCTAATATCCAACCCCATCCGCTTTCGTTTGACTATCAACTTATCATACAGTAATCTATCAAAAACCTTTGAAAATTATAAGTATACCACTATGTAACCATCCCCATCATCCTCATCGCCTTATTGTAATAAGTAAGCAGATTACTAAAACATGACCTTCCTTTAGCAAATTGATGCTGTTCATCAAAGTAATACCACTGTTGTTAATCCAACTCTGAATCCTGGATCTCACTAGCCTCCCTAACACTTTAACCACAACACCTGACAATTCAATTAGCTTATAATTTGATGCTCGAGTTCTGTCATCTTTCTTGTGGAGTAGTACAATCTTCCCTTGCTTCCACACCTTTGGAACTTGACCCAATGTAAGACTCATATGAAATAAATATGCAAGGTAGATGTCAACTCCCTAGCACATTCCTTTAAAATATGTGGTAATATATCATCAAGTTCCACAGCCTTAATTACATCAAATTTGCTCAATTCCTCATATACTTCCTGCTCACTCACAGTCAGTCTCTCTTCCTCCTCCTTCACTGCACTCAAACACTCCATGATGTCACATTCACAAGGATGAAAGACCTTCATGAACTACTCATTAAATATCTCAACCATATCCTCTGTAGCAGTTATCCTTATATCATTTTCTCCAGTCAATGTCATCCTATCATAATCATTTTTTTCCCCTGGCTACATCTCAAAAGAACTCCCTAGGGTTTTTTTTTTTTTTTGGCTTCATTAGCTAACTGCTGCTCATACTGCTCTTTCACTGCGCTTAACCCTCCTCCTTGCCTTTTCTTTGTACTCCTCATGTAATCAATTATTACCACTCATCTCATGTTGCCTCAATAATGCCTACTATCTCTGTACTGCATGCTTAATCTCTTCATTCATCCATTTCACACCTACCTTATTTAACCTTCTGACCCTTGAAATACAGTTATATGGTGCTTCTTCTAGACTGTTCTTAAATAGCACACCAGCACCACTGATCTTCTTTCTACCCAACTCTTCATTCTGTGATACAGCTGCAAGCTGTCTCCTGAGCTTCTCATAATTATCAGCCCTTTAGTTCCACATATATCCTTTCCTTGCAGAAGTCCTCAGATAATTGGTAACCACCACAGTAATCACTTTGTGGTCACTCTCACCAACTGGAGGGATATTTGACACCTCATTTATAATGACATCCTCTGATGAGATGATCGCATCCAAAACTCTCAATCATCACGTGTCCACTGTTACATACTGTCTGAGGAAATTATTATTATTATTATTATTGTTCCGGGAAACTCCAAGGAGTCGACAGACTCATCGAGGGAGGCCCTAACATCATGTCTGGAACAACTATTCAACATTCACACAGTATCTATCATATCTTGCCTTGAACTCATTCACGGTCGTAGCATCCACAACAGACTCTGGAAGCTTATTTCACTCATTCACCACTCTCCAAGTAAAAAACCTAGCTCTAACACCCTTGTCAACCACGCTCTTGCCCAGCTTCCATGCATGGCCCCTAGTCCTCCCACCGCCAGTCATATTTTCAAAAATATCTTCTGGATCAATCTTATAAAAACCCTTCCGTAATTTGAACGTCTCAATCATATCACCCCTCCTTCGCCTATCGTCCAATTTCTGCAACCCACAAATCCTCAACCTATTCTCATAAGGTTCATTCCACAGACCTGCTATCATCTTGGTCACTCGTCTCTGGACCCTCTCCACTTCCTCCCCATCACGAAGAAACCCTGGTGCCCATAACTGGGCACAGAAGTCCAGATGGGGTCTTATCAAGGCTCGATACAGAGGAACAACAACTTGCTTCTCTCTGCATGTTAAAGTATTTTTCATAAGCCAAGTGATTTGGTGAGCTGTTTTAGTTACTTTTGCAATGTACCCCTTAAACTTCAACTCCCTATCCACCAGCACTCCCAAATCCCTGGCCTCATCAATCTCCTGGAATACGGTTCCACCTATGCGATATACTGCTGCTATTCTTTTCACCCCAAAGTGCATAACCTTACACTTTGCCACATTAAACTGACATCCATTTTTCCTAGCCCAGTCCTCCAAACTATCCAAATCATCCTGTAAAATTTTGACATCCTGTGCACTCACAACTACTCTACCCAACTTTGCATCATCAGCAAACAAGTGAACACTTCCTCTCAAATCTTTTTCCAATATCATTGATGAACAAATTGAAAAGCAGTGGTCCAAGAACAGAGCCCTGCGGCACTCCACTAGTCAAAAGACGTCTTTTTGACTCCACGCCTGATTAAACCACTCTCTGGTATTTCTCCTTCAACCACCCTCCTATCCATCTTACCAACCCTATATCTATCGACATCTGCTCCAGTTTACTGATTAGGGTTCCATGTGGTATCCTGTCAAAGGCCTTGGCAAGGTCCAGTAGTATCACTGTAAACCCATTACCCCTATCCAGTTCAGCTGTCACTGTGTTATAAAACGTGAGCAAATTACTGAGGCATGATCTACCCTTCACAAAACCATGTTGTCCCCCATACAATATCCCATTTTCAGAAACTGAATCCACAGAAAATCTCGGAGACGTAGTTTTAAAGTTAGGCCATGCAATTGACATCCCCCCCCCTACAGCATAATGATATTCAGACTATAAATCAGTTTCCCAGGAAGAAGAAAAAACAAGGCTCACCACGACCCACACCAGTCATAGTTCGTCTAACAAGCAAGGCTACAAGAGACAATCTCATAAAAGCCAGCAGACTGAAAAAACCAGTAGTCAAGGATTTAAATGCATCGCAAGACAATACACCAATCTTTCTATCTGAGTATTTAACACCTTTCAATCAGAATCTTTTAAACCAAGCAAGAAAAGAAAAAACAGAAAAAAAGTACCAATTTTTATGGATCAAAGACGGCAAAATATTCTTGAGAAAGTTACAGACTTCAAAGTCTATACAAATAAAAAGCTCGGAAGATATAGATAGGTTGCCAGAGTGAAAGAAAAAAAGACTCCAACTTAGTTCAATAAGATCTCAACACAACAAAAATGAATGTGAACCATCAGATAGATGTAATTACACCAGAATACATCAGTAATTGTATTTTCGAATCGCATGATGCACGGAAACAACATACAGTACAAGCAAGATGTCTCTCAATCTTGCATATTAACATCAGAGGCATCCGAAAACATTGGTTATTGTTACAGGCTTATCTGAGGAATTACACTGATATCATTGATATATTGATTCTAATAGAAGTATCCATAACTAATGACAAAGCAACTGCTTTCCAAATTCCAGGCTTCCAACAACATAGATCATGCTGCCAAACAAAAAGAGGTGGTGGAATATTAATATTTATCAAACAAAAATTAATAGCAAGAGAAACGGCCTATCAGTTTGAGCATGCTGAAACCCTTTGCCTCGAAATCACTAATACCACCAATAGACAGCATCCCATAATACTAAATACTATTTACAGGTCACCAAACCTAAACATGATAAAATTCTTACACAAATTGAATTGCTGGCTTTCATGCCAAGAAATATGCTCAACCAAATACCTAATGATAATTGGCGACATAAACATAAATATTGCAAACGAAAACCAGAACAACACTGTACAATACCTAGACTCGTTATCCATATATAATCTAATACCAACAATAATATCATGTACTAGAGAAGAAATATTCAGAAATGCTATCACTGCTTCTTGTCTAGATCATATAAACGTCCGAGCACCACCAAACAGTTACACTGCATCAGTCATAAAGTGCAAAGTAGCAGACCATTACTTCACCACTCTAAACCTGCACACCAAGACAATATCCATGCAATGTCCCACAGAAGAAAAGCGACAGAAAACAATAATAGACGAAGAAATAGTCAACCACGAAATAAGAAAAACAGACTGGGAACACCTGGCATCAGATTCAACAGATATCTTATACAACAACATTAAACTCACACTGGAGGAAATATATAAGAAAGCTACAAAGAAAATCAGAATTCGTTCAAAAACAACACAAAATCCTTGGATAACACAAAACCTAGAAATACACAGAAAGGACGCTTTATGGAAAGAATTAAAGCGATATCCAAATAACACAGCTTTAAAAACTCAATATAAGATAACAAGGAATTGCCTTTCAACACAAATCAGAAAAGCAAAAAGAAACTACTACAGAGACAAACTAACCTCTGCACAAAACAACATGAAGCAAACCTGGCATCTGATCAATGAGACGCTAGATTGTGTTCCCAACACCACCGCCTCCGAAACTATAAAACACAGCTTCATGAAAGATGCAAAACCTATCCAACAACTAGCAAATGACTTTAACCAATACTTTGCAGACTCCATCCAAGACCTGCACAGAAATATTCCCCCAATCACAAAACGTGACCCTCCACTTGGACCACAATCAAAACAGACATTATGGTTCCCAACCATAAAAGAAGCAGAACTTCTCTCTGCAATACATCAAATCAAACCAAACAAAGACCCAGTAACTGATGGTATAAGACCTAAAGATATAAAGCAACATGCAACTAGTTTAAGTCCTATCCTACTAAAATTAATAAATAAAATATTTAAAACAGGACAGATACCAAGTATGCTAAAGACCGCCATAATCACACCTATATACAAACATGGAAAAAGAAATTTAATCAGCAATTACGGACCCATAGCAACATTACCAATTATCGATCAAATTTTGGAGCGGATCATACTGAAGAAACTCACAGCATACACAGAGACCTTTCATATTATCCCCAAAACACAATATGGTTTTCAGAAAAATAAGGGAACAACATCTCTCTTGGAAGACTTTACAGACGTAATTAACACAGCCTTAGACAAAAACAAAATTGCCATGGTAGTCTTTATTGATCTAACTAAACCATCTGATACACTCACACATCAAACCTTGCTAGAAAAGCTGAGGCATGTTGGAATAGACGGGCCTCTTCACAGGTGGTTTACAAACCACCTTCAAAATAGAAAGCATATCACACATATTGGGTCAACCCGTCTCTAATAATGCAAGCATAGCCCAAACAAATATGCAACATGACATAAATCTGATCATAGCCTGGCTCACGAAAAACTCCATACACCTAAACTCCGAAAAGACAAAATTAATGATATTCAGAAATCCACTGACTCGACTAGTTGATAACAAATATATAACCATCCAACATCCACTTCCCAACATAAAAAACACAGAACAGCAAAACCACTACAATCACTCAGGTTGAAACAATACGATACCTTGAATTTACTTCGATTGCAGATATGAACTGAAATAGCCACATAAACCATCTACATAACAAACTCCGAACAATAAGTGGCAAACTCTACAGGTTAAAAGACATAGTTCCCATATGCCTAAAAACACTTATATACAAAGCACTATGCCAAAATATACTAAGATACGCTATAACAACATATGCTTTCTGTGTACCCTACAAATTAAATAGATTAATGTCACTACAGTACAAAATGATAAAACTGATCTTTTGGGAACAAAGAGAAAGTAACGACCTTATATACATTGCAATGTCAGAACACAAAATACTCACAGCAAAACATTTGTCACTATGCAGCTTTGCTAAAACATTATTTCGATGCCAACTACAGGACTGTCAGAAATACATACCGTATAACAAGACCTCAGACAACTAATTATATCACATATAAATACAATAATCACTATGGAAAGGCCACGTGAAACTTCTACGTCCCAGACATGATAAACAAATTACCTTTTGAACACAGAAACCTTACAAACTACAATAGCCTGAAAAGAGCTCTAAAGACATACTATGAACAAGAAACACGCACCCAAAATACCATACAAATTTAATGAAACACAATATATTCGTTCAGGCTTCCAGTTCAGCGACACATCAATACATTCCAAGTTATTGTGGGGGGGGTGCGTTCGTGCACCCGAATTTCTCAATCATAGATTTCATAGCTTCCCAACACAGCAAAATAATCAATAAATAATAACCAACTGGTGTCATCCTCAGATAAGTTTACATATAAACTTCGAGGATGAAAGCAGATAAATTAGTTCTCATCCAAGATGTATCACATGTAACCAAATACATGTAATGCACGTATCACATGTAAACCAATGTATGTAATGTATTTATTATATGTAAACAAATGTATGTAATGTATCATATGTAATGTATGTAATAACTGTAACAAAAGTATGCAATACAGAGTGATTATATGCATTGATATTGTATATATAGAATGTAAAATTGCAAAGAAACATCTGTAATAATCATCATTATGAATATTATAATAATATACGTTGTAAACAGTTATTGTTATTATTATTATTTTTAAAAAAAATTTATGTACGAGAAAATATTTGTTATGCATAACTGTGTTCATATAATGTATGTAATTTATCTGAGAAATAATAAAAAAAATTTTTAAAAATCTGAGACCTCCAGGGAATCAAGGACTAATCGAAGGAGGCTATAAATCACCCAATCCTTGGTTGGCTCTTCCTGACCACAGGTTATTGGCATTAGTGAAACATAGCTGACGGAAGATGATATAGTTAGTGGGATAGAATGTGTAGGTTATAGTGTGTTTAGGAGGAACATATAGAGAATAAAATGGGGGAGGAGTATTATTGATGATAGCCGATGAACTGCAGCCAAAGAGAATTGAAGTTGTATTGCAGGATAGTGAAAAGAGCTCATTTGAGGCTATTTGGTGTGAGATTGAGATTGGCAGAACAAAATATACAGTTGGGTGCTGCTATAGATAAGAGATGATGGAAATAGTATGCATAAACAAATTGATGAAATGAGTAGAAGGAGGTAATTATTATGGGGGATTTCAACTATGGTAACATCGATTGGAAGGAGGAAAGGACACATGTGAGGAAGGAAATGGATTTTATTCAATTATTAATGGATAACGATCTGAGACTGCATGTAATTGAAAATACTAGGGAATGTGAGAGTGCTTGACCTGGTAATAGCATCTGAGAATTTGACTGTAATGAATATGACCATGTTGCCACCTACTGGTGAGAGTGATCACAAGGTCTTGACCTGGGAGGTGGCTAAAGGTGTGGAATTTTCGATTAAGATAGGGTATATGTGGAATTACCATGCTAGCAAGTATGACAAGCTTAGGAGATTGCTTGGTTCAGTGCCATGGCATGTAAAATGCAAGGGCTGGATGTCGATGGAGCATGGGAAGTGGTCAAGGAGCATTTACAGGAGGTTATGGATGATTGTATACCTAGGGTGCGAATAGTAAAACAAGTAGGGGTTAAATGGATGAATAACACCATTAAGCTTGAGCTGCAAAAAAAGAAACAACTGTGGAGGGAATTTAAAGAGAAAGCTGACCTGCAAGCACACAAACAGTATAAAGCGCAGGCCAGAAGGGTAACGAGTGTGGTAAAAAAAGCAAAAGCGGATTATAAAAGGAAACTAGCTATGCAAGCTAAAGAGAATCCTAAACAGTTCTTTCAATATGCTGCAAGCAAAAAAAAAATGTACACGGCAGAATGACTTTAAGGAATTCCGATGGTAAGGAGGTAACTGAATCAGTCGTTATAGTGGAATTACTAAGCGAGCACTTTGCAAGAGTATATCATCCAGGTGGTGACATTGAAAGAATGAAGGAACCATTAGTTTATATCGGAATTGTGATGAATGAAGTGGAGGTGAATAGTCCATTACAGAACCTTAATGTGAATACATCTGTGGGATTGGATGGTATACCGGCAAGGGTCTTACGTGAAGCGGCTCAAGAATTATCAGTGCCCTTGACCATGTTGTTTAATCCTGAAGGTGTGGAAAGAAGGGAAAATAGTTCCACTGCATAAATGAGGATCCAAGACTACTGTTGCAAATTACTGACAGATCAGCATATCAGGAGTCGTTGTCAACGTCTTGGAGAAAGTAGTCAAGGGAAAAATACAGGAATAGATTGATGAAAATGAGATACTGTATGGGGGACAGCATGGCTTTGTAAAGGGTAGATCATGTCTCAGTAACTTGCTAAAGTTTTATAACACAGTGACGGCTGAACTGGACTGGATAAGGGTAATGGTATACAGTGATACTGCTGGACCTTGCTAATGCCGTTGACAGGATACCACATGGAATTCTAATCCGTAAACTGCAACATATGGGAATGGATATAGGTTTTGTTAGATGGATAGGTGGGTGGTTGATGGAGAGATATCAGAGAGTAGTTTATTCAGGAGTAGAGTCCAAAAGACAGCCTGTGACTAGTGGTGTGCCGCAGGGTTCTGTTCTTGGACCACTGCTGTTTAATCTGTTCATTAACGATATAGGGAAGGATCTAAGAAGAACAGTTCATTTGTTCACTGATGATGCAAAGTTGGGTAGGGCAATAGTAAATGCAGAAGATGGCAAAATCTTGCAGGATGATTTGGATAGATTGGAGTTCTGGGCTAAGGAGAATGGATGTCAATTTAATGTGACAAAATGTAAGGTTATGCATTTTGGGGTGAAAAGATTAGCAGCAGTATACCACATTGGTAGAACTGTACTCCAGGAGATTGATGAGGCCAGGGACTTGGGAGTGTTGGTGGATAGGGAGATGAAGTTTAGGGGGCACATTGGTTAAATCAGCTCATCAACTCACTTGGTTGTTGAAAAATACTTTTGATGAGCAGAGACAAGCAAGTTATTGTACCTCTGTACCGAACCTTGATAAGACCTCATCTCAACTACTGTGCCCAAATTTGGTCACCTAGGTTTCTTCTTAATGGGGAGGAGGTGGAGAGGATCCAGAGGCGAGTGATCAAGATGATAGCAGGTCCATGGAATGAACCTTATGAGAACAGGTTGAAGATTTGTGGGTTGCAGAAATTGGTTGATAGGCGGAATAGGGGAGATATGATTGAGACATTAAAATTGCTGAAGGGTTTCTATAGGATTAATTCAGAGGATATTTTTGAGATCAGGACTGGTGGTGGGAGAACTAGGGGACAGCTATGGAAGCTGGGCAAGAGTGCGGTTAGCAAGGGTGTTAGAGCTGGGTTCTTTACTTTTAGAGTGGTAAATGAGTGGAATAAGCTGCCAGAGTCTGTTGTGAGTGCTATGCCAGTGAGTGAGTTCAAGGCAAGGTATGATAGATACTGTGAGAATGTCGAATAGTTGTGTGGACATGATGTTTAGGGCCTCCCTCGATGAGTCTAAGGACTCCCTGGAGTCGCCCGTGATAATAATAATAAAATCCAGCTGCCATACTTTTCCTTAAATTCATTCACAGTAAATGAGCTCACTACCCGTAAAGGCAAACTATCCCACTCACTCACTCCTCCTAGCTCTTATCCCTTTCTTGACTGTGAACAAACTTAACTTCCATGGATGCCCCCCCCCCAGTGTTCCATATAACGAAAAATTTTATCAGACGCTATCCTATAACACACATTCAAAAGTTTATAGAAGTCTATCATATCACCCTTCTTTCTCCTGTTTATCAGAGTCTGTAATCCATGTACTAGCAATCTGTCCTCGTAATCTAATTCCCATAATCCAGATACATTCCTTGTAACTCTTCTTTGTACCCTTTCCACAGCTTCTTTATCCACTTGGAACCTGGGAGATCAAATCTGCTCACAATAATCCAGATATAGTAAAGCCTTATAAAGAGGCAAAATGATTTCCTTATCCTTAGCTGTCAAAGCTAAGGATAAGGAAATCATTTTGCCTCTTAGCTTTGACAGCCAAGGTTTGCTTCAACATCGCAAATTATCCTCTAAGTTGTATTTGCAACTTTTGCTATGTGATCTTTGAACTTCAAATTCCCATCTACCAATACGCCAAGATCCCTTGACTCCTCAGTTTATTGTAGCATAACCTCACTAATATAATATGCTGCTGCTGCTGGAAATCTAATCACGTCAAAGTGCATAACTTTACACTTACTAACATTCAACTGATAGCCATTTTCGTTTGCCCAAATTTCCAGCCTATTCAAATCATTTTGTAAGTGCTAAATATCAGAAGCATCCCTGCTTGCCCTGCCTATCTTCGCATCATTGGCAAACAATCTTCACATCTGATGTCATTTATGTATAGATTAAACAATAATGGACCAAGGACTGAACCCTGAGGTACACCACTGGTCACCTTAAATCTGGCAGATTCACACCCAGTGTATACCACTTTTTGATATCTTTCTGTCAACCATCTCCTGATCCGAGTCAAGAGTTTATATTCCAATCCCATATTCTCCAGTTTATGCAACAGCCTTTCGTGTGGTATCCTATCAAATGCCTTAGAAAAATCCATCATTATCATAGCGTATCCATTCCCTTTATCCAACTAGGCCATAACATTGTTATAATACATGAGCAATTAGTCAACCCATGCTGCTCCTTGTAGAGTATAGCTTGTTTGTCTACCCATGTAGACAAACATGCGAGTTCTTACCAACTTCTTTAAAATCTTCACTACCACACTGAGATTGATAGGTCAGTAGTTAGATACATCAGTTTTTGCACCACCCTTGTACAATGGAACCATCATACATTCCTTCCATTCCTGTGGTATCATTCCTTAGCTGAGACTCAAGTTAACAAACATGTGCAAGGCCTAGCCAATTCAGCTTTAACAAACAGGCTGATATTCCATCTGTCCCTACAGACAAATTATTATCCATGTTATGCAACAGCTCTTCAACCTCATTTTCATGCACATCTAACTCTTCATCCAATGTAACAGTAGCACTATGCACCATGTTACATACACCTGGTTGATATAGCTTAGCAAAGTGAGCATTCATTAATTGAACAATCTCATTAGCTTCTGACACTCGAGTACCATCTACATTCAATAAAGTTATTCTTTCACATTCATTTTTTCTTTTGCTTGTAGCATAACAATAAAATTCTTTTGGACTGCTTTTAGTTTGCATTGCCAATTTCTTTTCATACTCCAATTTAGCTTTCCAACAATACTGTCAGAAAGCTAAATTCATTACTTTTCTGGAATGAGCTTCATATATTTCATAACTCCTCTCACTCTTATTCTCACGATATTCTCTCCACATCTTCTTCTTATGGATCTCTTGCCTAATAAGGTTGCACATCCATTTCACTCCCGACCTATTTATTCTTCAAACACTAGGGATACATTCAGATACCGCCTCATTTAAGCACTTTTCAAAGATTCCCATGCATTACTGACATTTTCCCCATTCAGTAACCGATACCATGGGACCAAAGATAGTATTCTCCTAAGCTGATCACAATTCCAGCTTTGTAGTTCAGCATATAACCTGTTTTAATCGGAGCATCAATACAATTAGATACTTCCCAAGAAAGCATAGCATGATCACCGTCACCAATCGGTGGTAAAATAGCTATACAATAATCTCTCGATTAATGCCCCCCCGATTAGTACGCCCCCATTTTCGATTAGTGTGTCATTTTTTTCAATACCCAAATTCGATTAGTGCACCTATATTCATCTTAAAAATAAATGTTACAGATTTTAAAAATTTTCTATCTATACATTTTTCTGGCTAACTATTTTAAAAAGTCACTCACCAGAATGAAATAATTTAGTTACCGATTAAAAACATTTTACAAAGTTATTTTTAATGGCATACTACACTACTTCAATGTACACTATGTTCCAAATTTTACCGCCAAAATTTATGTCCTCTGCTATAGTATGCTCACAGATTCGAGACCCTTTGACACTTCTGCACATGTCACAAAAAAGAGAATCCATTCCAATAATAGGGTAATCAATCCATCTTCTGAGATGAGTTATTATTACACATCAGAAAATTAACTTCTCTTTTATGATCATTGTAATTTTTAAAGTGGTAACTATTTTGCTTGTATAACAGTTGGGAAATTTTATCTATAAAGTACGTGATTTCTCATGTTGGCGACCAATTCGTACATCCTTCATTTCTTTCTCCCCTTCAATGATAACGTCCAAGAGTTAATTAAATCTCATTCTGAAGAAATGAGTGATTCCGACCTGCTAAATTTAGATGCACAGCAGGAAGATCCCGAAGAATATGAAGAAAATTTAACCACTGATAGTCAGCCAAAAGAATTTCACAGAAACAATTTGAAATTATTTTTCGTACAATCGAAGTTTTTAAGCAGCAATGCTTAGAGGCTGACCCTGATGAAGAGACAAGCAGTAAAATTTGCAGAAGAGGCAATAGGCCATACCGTCGGTTGTATGAAAAAAAGAAACAAAATGCCTGCCAAACTATGTTAGCTCAATGCTTTGTTAAGAAGTAGAATAATATAATTTATATTCTGAATATGTTTTATTGTCTTTCAGCTTCATGGTTTTCCTCTAACTAAGCCCTGAGACATACCTTAATTCTTTTATAAAAAACATTTAGGATCAATAAAGAAATATGAGGAACGAATTATACATTTTCCCATAGGTTATTATATTCGATTAGTGCATTTTCAATTAATGCGCCTGTTTTAAAGAACCCATTAGGTGCATTAATTGAGGGATTGCTGTATTCTTAACAGAGACCCCTTCTGACGCTATGAGCAAATCCAACACTCTTTGACCTTGAGTTCTTTTCTTTCACATGCTGATTGAGAAAGTTAATTAATATATAATTATTAATAATAATATATAATATACTTAATAAATAAATAATATATAATTATAATTAATTAATATGATAATCTGTACAAAGCATGCAGACACCTCTGGAAATTGTTATCCAAGCCTCAGATGGGCAAGTCTCCGGGGGGGGGGGGATCTGAGATTGCAACGTGCATTAAAAAAAAAAAATCAGTGCTCAATGTGTCCTGCAATTTAGTCTTGCAACTGTGATCCATGAAACGAGTGATCCACTGCTCAGAGTTGTTCCAACTTTCTCGCAGAAACTGGAGTTTTCTGTCCTGTAAACTCAAGAAAATCTACCATAGAACCTGCACTATTTCAAACAAATAATACACTGCGTTAGGCTTAGAAATTATAAGATGAGACAATTGTCTGCTTCTCTTCACATATGCACCAATTGTGAGGGCCCCCCCACCAACTACAAAAACATGAAAGCAATACTCAGCCAACCAAAAACTAAAAAAAAAAAAAGAAAATCAAAAAGCCCTATCAACAGTTGCATGGGCACTCATAGCAAATGCTGATAACAGTCCCCTCTAATGGAACACTGAACTACCCAAGACATACATCCTATGTGCAGGCTGTGGTGTCAACACCAGCAGAAAAATCTGAATAAGATATTAATTAAGTTCAGCAAAAACTAATTCCAGCTAGTACCTCTGCAAACAAATATGTGAGACATAAACAATCCTTACTGCAATAATCAATGATTAACACCCACACACAAAAGGCCTACCCCCCCCCTAAAGAATGTTCTGGAACATCAATAGTCTAGGAAATAAAATGCACGAACTACAATAATTTGTGAAATACAAGCTGAAATGAAATTCACCTCTGGCCAGTTGACAACCCAAGGCTCAAGAACTATGCTTTTTATTGCAATGATGTTCCAATGCGAAGAAAGGCAATGGCGTCCAAATCGCCATCTTTGTTTAAAAAATTTAACCAAAGGGAGTTCATGCAGTGTAATGTGTGCGAGATGTATGCTTTTCCGAGAGCGGCTGGAGTTTGGTTTGAGAGCGATAGTGGTGAGAAATGTGCCGAAAGTGTCATGAAAGCGAGGATTTGAAGTGTGTCTCAGGTCGCAAGATTGACAATAGTAGATGAAAGTCATAATGCTATAGAAAATAGTGATGTGATAGAAAATTGTGATGTCGCGCCAGATGTGATAGAAAATTGTGATGTAGCGCCAGATAGTATTGAGAGTGGGGTTGAAAGTGAGAGTAAAAGTACAGTGCAAGAGAATGGTTTGACTGATAAAAGCAGCAGTTGGAGTGATTAAAAAAATGTCTACCGAGTGGATCAGCTAACAGAAAGAAGCAAATGTGTTAAGAAAAATGAGAGCATGATCGGGAGTGAAAGAAGAATTAAGGAGTGAGTATTGTATGGTGATTCAGTAGTAAAAGGTGTAATAGATGAGAGTTTGACAAAATCGTGCTTTCCGGGATGCGAAAATTAATGATGTAAATGAGACTATTAGAGCACAAAAGCATAGGATGAAAGAAATGATAGTAGTGGCAGGAACGAATGATTTAAAAGGTGAAAAATTTGCTATGAGAGAGGACTTGAAGGAATTACTAGAGGTAGCAAAAGAAAAGACTGAGAGAGTTAAGATTGCGAGTCTGTTGCTGCGGTATAACAGAGCAGAGTTGAGAAGGAGGGCCATAATTGCTAATGACTCTATGCACAGGTTATGCAGGAGGAGTGATGTGGAGCTTGTGGATGTGTGGAGTGAGTTTGTTGGGCAAAAGGACTTGCATCTGAATGGATTTGGTGTGTGGAGACTGGAAAAAGTGTTGCTGAATGAAGTGAAAGTGGATGTGAAGAATCAGGGAAACTAGAGCTATTGGGGGGGGGGAGCTGTTGAGTGGATATGCAGACATCAGTGAGGCAGTTGAGTGTAAGAATGTGTATAATATGCCTGAGCTAATACGTAGGACAACAAACCAGAATGGGATAGTTAGCAGAAGACATCAAGATAAAGGTGGGACTAATGGGCTTCTGCACTTTATGTATACAAATATCAGAAGTATCAGGAACAAGAAGGAGGAATTTTTGGCCTTGGTTGGCTCTTCCTGGCCACAGGTTATTGTCATTAGTGAGACATGGCTGACAGAAGATGATACAGTTAGTGGGATAGAATGTGTAGGATACAGTGTGTTCAGGAGGGACAGAAAGAAAAGAATGGGGGAAGGAGTGTTATTGATGATAGCTGATGAACTGCAGCCAAAGAGAATAGAAGTTCAACTGCAGGATAGTGAAAATAGCACATAATGAAGCTATCTGGTGTGAGATTGAGGCCAGCAGAACAAAATATACAGTTGGCTGCTGCTATAGACCAGGCGACGGAATAAATTATGCAGATAGTATGCATAAACAAATAGACTCAATTAGTGGAGGATAGGTAATTATTATGGGGGATTTCAACTATGGTAACATTGATTGGAAGGAGAAGTGGACACATGGGAGGAAGGAATGGGTATTATGCAGTTACTAAGGGATAACTACCTGAGACAGCATGTAATGGAATATACTATTGGTTTGAGAGTGCTTGACCGAGTTTTTGCATCTGAGAATTTGACTGTAATGAATATGACCACATCGCCACCAATTGAGAGTGATCATAAGGTCTTGACCTGGGAGGTGGCTAAATCCATGGAATTTTCAATTAAGACAGAGTACATGTGGAATTACTGGGCTGGTAAGTATGACAAGCTTAGGAGATTGCTTGGTTCAGTGCCATGGCATGTAAAATTGCAAGGGCTGGATGTTGATAGTGCATGAGAAGCAGTAAAGAAGCATTTGAAGGAGGTAATTAAATTATGCAAATTATCGACCGATCAGCATATCAGGAGTCATTATCAAGGTTTTGGAGAAAGTAGTCAAGAGCAAAATACAGGAAGGAATGGATAGATGATAATGGGATACTGTATGGGGGATAGCATGGTTTTGTGAAGGGTAGATAATGCCTTAGTAACTTGCTCAAGTTTTATAACACATGAACTGGATAAGGGTAATGGGTTTACAGTGATACTGCTGGACCTTGCTAAGGCCTTTGACAGGATACCACATGGAATTGTAATCAGTAAACTGCAGCAAATGGGGATGGATATAGGGTTGGTGAGATGGATTAGGAGGGTGGTTGATGGAGAGATATCAGAGAATAGTTTATTTAGGAGTAGAGTCCAAAAGAAGGCCTGTGACTAGTGGTGTGCCACAGGGTTCTGTTCTTGGACCACTGCTATTTAATTTGTTCATTAATGATATAGGAAAGGATCTGAGAGGAAATTTTCCTTTATTTGCTGATGATGCAAAATTGGGTAGAGCAATAGTGAATGCACATGATGTCAAAATTTTGCAGGATGATTTGGATAGATTGGAAGACTGGGCTAAGGAAAATGGATGTCAGTTTAATGTAGCAAATGTAAGGTTATGCATTTTGGGGTGAAAAGATTAGCAGCAATATACCACATTGGTGGAACTGTACTCCAGGAGATCGATGAGGCCAGGCGACTTGGGAGTGTTGGTGGATAGGGAGATGAGGTTTAGGGGGCACATTGCAAAAGAAGCTAAATCAGTTCATCAACTCACTTGGTTGTTGAAAAATACCTTGACAAGCAGAGACAAGCAAGTTATTGTTCCTCTTTATCAAGCCTTGATAAGACTCCATCTTGACTACTCTGCCCAGATCTGGGCATCAGGGTTTCTTCTTGACGGAGAGGAGGTAGAGAGGATCCAGAGGTGAGCCAAGATGATAGCTGGTCTATGGAACGAACCTTACAAGAACAGGTTGAAGATCTGTGGGTTACAGAAATTGGTTGATTGGCGGAAAAGGGTGATATGATTGAGACATTCAAACTGAAGGGTTTTTACAAGATTAATTCAGAGGAAATTTTTCAGAAAAGGTCTCGTGGTGGGAGAACTAGTGGGCCATCCATGGAAACTGAGCAAGAGTGTAGTTAGCAAGGTTTTTTACTTTGAGAGTGGTGAATGAGTGGAATAAGCTGCCTGAGTTTGTTGTGGGTGCCATGACTGTAAATGAGTTCAAAGCAAAATATGATAGATACTGTGTAGATGTTGAATAGTTGTTCCTGGTATGATGTTTAGGGTCTCCCTCGATGAGTCTAAGGACTCCTTGGAGTTGCCCATAATAATAATAATAACAACATAAATCCTACCACCACCACCAAGCATACAAATCACATGGGGTGGAGGACCAAACCATTAATGCAGGTCCACTGAAAATATACTGCATATACTGTATAACTGGAGCCTCCATATAGTCAGTATAGATGAAGCCCTTTGGTCAGAAAGATCTGGGTTTGATTCTCGTCAGTGATGTGGGGAACCTTTATCTGGTCTCTTTCAATGAAAGGTGAGTTAGCCAGTCTCATATGAAGGTAGGGGAGTTTTTTCACCTAGAAACTCGGGTTTTACGTCTCCCAAAACAGGCAAACTAGTCGTGTGAACACACGTGGAATCATGAATACATCCCAGCCATATGCTGGTCCTGAGTCCGGATAAAATTGGGGTGGTTAGGGAAAACAATGGTGAATTACCCTGTAAAAATCTCACCAGGAACACTTTGTGGGCAATGCCTACAACGTCACCTAGGGTCAAAAATGACTGAAAGGGAAAACCACCATATATCTAAAAAACAGTTAATAGAAAGAGACTTAATTAAAATTTTAGTTACAACTCAAGCATTGCTAGTGACAGTAGACCTGAATACTAAGCACATATCTGGAATAGATGAACTACAAACCAAAAGGGCAGAACTCTAAACACTTTGCTGCCACTAAAAACATCGTGATCCTAGGCTCTCCAGAACCCATGTACTACAATTTGGCAGGATTTCCTAATGTTCCTGACATAGAAATACTACAAAATATCATGCATTAATACCAAATAAGTGTGATGGACAACCTCAGTTTTCTGAGATACTAGAATTCATATACAAATATATTTCTGGATTTATTCCCATTCATGTGCTGTCTTCTATCTAGGAGGTTGACTCCATGATGTGACTCATGTTTAACTATGGGTGTAACAACATGTTGTGAGGAGCCAATCTCTTCCACATATTGTTGTAAGTATTCATAGCTGTAAATCTGTTCTGAGGGATGAAAAACCTGAGTTTCTGGGTAAAAAAAAAACAGATAAAGGTTCCTCATGTCATAAATAGGAATCGAACTCAGGTCTTTCCAAGCAAAGGGCTTTGTCTATACCGACTGAGCTATGGAGGCTCTCCTGGATCTATAACAAGTTTCAATTATACCATTTATTAGATGTGATTTCTCAATACATTTCTCGAGCAATTTCTTTTTCTCCTAACCCATCCCAGATCTTACTTCAAATCCCTGCATTTGTTCTCCTACATCCTAGGCCATCCCATTCCTTTCTTGTCTACACATTCACTTCCTCTTTGAGCATTGACCTTTCTCACGCTGTGCTCCCATATCCAACCTGAGTTTCTCCATTTCCCTGTTTGTCTTGCACACTGGTTTTCTCATTCTCTACACTCATTGTACCCATTTCTCCATTCATAAGCACCATTTCAATCCCACCTTCCTTATTCTTCAGTCTTTCATCGCTTCTTACTTGATTGGATTCATTCTCCATACCAATACTCTCACTTCCAACACCAGTCTCTCCAGATGACTCAAAAAAAAAAAAAAAAAAAAAAAAAAAAAAAAAAAAAAAAAAACATTTAAACGTACAGTTCAATTTGTCCCTCAAACTCATTCCACGCATTAATAAACTGTATCCTTTCTCTTCACACATTTCTGCTAACATATCATTCATAATATTGCTTTCTGCCTCGCTTCATCTCATTGCTGTCATACCTGTCTACCTTTCGTATTGCGCTATTATCTTTTATTCTTCTCCACAACCTCCTGATATCCAGTCTTACATTCTCCGCATTCCCTGTTAAGTCATTTGTTCCAATACAAACTCTTTCGCTCAATTACCCCTGATATCAAAAGGCTTACTCACTCAGATGATGACTGTAGTTTTCGGTTTGCTGTATAGTTGGTGAATTGAGTAGTGGAGACAGAGTTGTAGAGTAGGTGCCCTTCCTCGATGAGTCATTGGACTCCCTGGAGGTGTCATAATAATAATAATAATCCTTGCTCTCTGCCTCGCTTCATCTCATTGCTGTCATACCCGTCTACCTTTCCTATTGCGCTATTATCTTTTATTCTTCTCCACAACCTCCTGATATCTTAGTCTTACATTCGTCTTGTTCTCCGTTAAGTCATTTGTTCCTATTACCAATACCAACTCTTTCACTCAATTACTCCTGATATCAAAAGGATTAATCACTCAATTCATTTTACCTCTAGGAAAAGAGGTTTGTGCATCTTCTCATTTATCACACCTCATCATCATCATCAAATTCCTGCCATGTACCCTCAAGGGATGTACAGGATATGATAATACTGCATGAAAATTTTACATTATTACTAACTTCCTATCTACAATTTTCCTCCAAATCAGTCTGTTACCTGCCAAGATTCCAACATTATCAGATCTTATATTTCTATCATCTTCTAAGGCACTTTTTACCGTATCAATCCACTGGGTCTTCCTCTGGGTCTTTTTCCTTGTCAGCCTGGAAGAGAACACTTGTTTATTGTCAGTCACACAAGCTTGTTTGCCATCAACCCGCTCACCAAATTACTATATAATTGCAGGATTTTGGACAGCTCTTCCCTTGGGGCCATACCATATGCCCTTTCCAGATCTAGAAAATTTAAATACAGATCACTGTTATATTCCCATATAATAAAGGATACTTTGTTATAATGCTTGACTATTTGTTTAAATAAAAAATCTGATCCTGGCAATCCTTATTTGACTTAATCTTCCTCAAGTTTCTCTTCTACAATTTTTCTTAACTATGTTTGCATAAATCTTACCTGGAAATAATAAATGGGGAAATTTCTCTGTAATTCTCATGCTGTTTTACAGATAGCTGTACTCCACTTACTTGAATTTGACCTTCTGAATTATGCAGTGTAGCCACTGTAAAAACTTTTATACCTCCAATATACAAAAATTTCTAATTAAATATTATCTACTCCAGCTGCTTTTCCACATTTCAGGTTTCTGACAAATTTTTCTACCTCACATATCGATATGTACTCCTGAGCATTTCTCTTGAATATTTTCTGCCACTGTTTCATCAAAGATACAATCATTCAAAATAATTACTCCAGACTTTCAAAATATCTTTATCATCTCTAGTTCATTTTACAGTAGTACTCTTTCCTCCATTTCTTCTCTTCTTTGATAGCCTCTAGAATATTTTTCTACCTTCATGATATTTATCTTCTATGTTATTACAATGACTTATATAGCACATACAGCTTAACTGCCTTACCATTTTTCTTTACATTCTCTTACACATATGTCAACTTATTCGCCAGGAACTTTCAATATAATTTATTACTTTTCTGGATTGCCTCTAATTTTCTTAAGCATCCCTCCCCATGAAGTTCTGATTTTTCTATGTTTACAGACAACTTCTTTAAATGACTCCTTGAAAGATGTTTCTTTAGATTAAAGAAACATCTTTCAATGTTTCTTTAGATTAAAGAGTAAAAATAAATAAAATGACATTTGACAATATGATGCTAGGCATCAAATTAAAAGATAAGAAGAGAAACACGTGGATAAAAAGCCAGATTCGTATCACTGACATCATTCTTCACCACAAGTGAATAAAATGAAAATGGGCTGGACATCTATCCAGAAGAGAAGATGAGCGATGGACCACCATACTAATGAACTGGATTTCAAAAGAAGGGAAATGAGGCCGAGGACATCCTGAAAGAAGGTGGAGTGATGAATTGTCAAATTTTGTTGGGAAAAATTGGTCAACCATTGCCAAGAAAAGAGAAAGGTGGAAGGAACTGGAGGAGGCCTTCATCCAGCAGTGGACAGAAAATAGCTGAAAAGAAAAAGTAGTCAGAGAACTAGGGATCATTTCATGGCAGTTGTGTAAGACTATGGTTAGTAGGGATGTGCAGACCAGATTTTTTGCATGGAGAGTGGTGAGTGAGCAGAATGGATTGCCAGAATTGGTTGCAAGTTTCCTGATGATGAATGGATTCAAAGAGAGGTATGATAGGATTTGTGTGTGATAGTTGATTTGGGTCTCCCACAATGAGTCTTTGGACTCCGTGGAGATGCTGCAAAATAATAATAATAATAATAAAATAAAAAACTTACTCTATTATTTAATGGATATAGTGAGACCTTGACACAAAAAATGTGATAGCCTCTTCCAGATTGCAATCTGATGTTAAAAGGATCAGCATATTCTACCTTAAAGGAACATTTGAACAAATAGCAAGGTCCCTTTGCAGATATAATTTGTAGACCATCTTTAAACCAGTCCAGAAATTGTCATCTTTCTTACTCTACCTATCAAAGAAACATAACTTTTATCCTTGCCTGGTGTTTATCAAATACCTTGTTCTTACATCTTTGCTATTTTGGAGAGACTGACTATTCTGCTACTATTAGAGTCCAAGAACATCAAGATTATATAAGATTTTTTGAATCTGATGGTTCAGGCCTTAGTTCTCATGCCATTGACACTAGACAGAGTGCACTGAAACCATACCAAGATGATTAGCTACAGTAAGTTCAAATTTGAGCATCTGTTTTTTGAATCATGTGAAGTCCTACATCATCATCATCCTAATCAAACAGATTGTATAGTTAAAACTCTAAGTTTTGGGAAGCGATTGCTGTTAATTGTTTATAATTTCTAATTAATTAATTATACACATATACACACATCTCTGAACTCTAATAGTGTTTCCTCCTACTGTACTGCTGTGACTATGACACATGATATTATACGCATGCTGAATCTGAATCAGAATTTAAATGTTTTTACTTCTTCTGCCTCCTCACTGAATGAAGCCCATGACATATTTGAGCAAAATATATGTAATAAATTCAATTTAGTTTTCTCTTACATCTGTAAAACCATTATTTAAAACATATAAGCACATCTGTATTAAACATGTAATAACTTATTCTTACAGTGAAATTTATTATGCTTGTTCATTTCTCCAAATTTTCTAAAAACAATTCTATAATGTCTAGTATTCATTTCCTACTCTACTGTTTAGATCCCCAAAAGAACCAACTTTTCTTTTTACATGTCATCTTTTCTTTCACTCTCTCTCTCTGTAATGACTCAAAAAATTCCTGTATTTTTTTTTCTTAGAAGAATCTTCTGTGTGACGATATGCACAAATAAGTCTTATCGTCCAATTTCCCATCGACCCACCTTGCTCTACTTGAAAATGCTTGCCATTCAAGATGTTTATCTTCATGTTCATTGTTGAATAATACTTGCTTAGCTGCATCTTAATTTCCCTATCATTATTGCCAGAATATAATGTTAATCATATATTTATTATATTTTGAAGAATGAAGAGTTAGCTGTAACGAGGAAGATGGTGCAGTTTCGTGGCGTGGACATTAGTCACAGGACAATGCATGAGCAAATGCAAAAACGTCTGGCAAGTAGTTCAGCTGAGAACAGAAAGAAAGAGTTGCAAGAAAAGAGAAAGGAATGCCTGACTAAGAGAGAAGGAAAAATTAAGGAGTGAGTCTTGTACAGCAATTCTATTATAAGAGGTGTGCTTGGCAAGAAAGAGAGTATGGTGAAATTGTGCTTCCTGGGTGCAAAAATCAATGATGTTAGCTAGGCTATTAGAATGCAAAAAGGATAAAATAAAAGACTTGATTGCTTTGGCTGAAACAAATGATTTGAAAGGAGACAGATATGGTATGAGGGAAAACATGAAAGAGTTACTGAAAGTGGCAAAAGAAAAGAATGAGAGAGTTAAAATGGTGAATCTGCTGCCACAGTATGAGAGAGAGAGCTGAGTAGAGAAAGATGACCATGATAGCAAATGAGTCAATGCATAGATTATGCAGGAGGAATGATGTGAAGTTTGTGGATGTGTGGCGTGAGTTTGACAGACGAAAGGATTTATACAAGATGGATGGTTTGTATTTGAATGGATTTAGTGTTCGGGTCTGGAAAAAGTGTTGCTGAGTAATGTGAATTCAATGTGCAAAATCAGGGAAACTAGAACTTTGGGGGGGGGGAGCTGTTGAGTGAGTACACAAGTACCAGTGAGGCAGCTGAATGTAAGAATATGCAGAAAATGCGTAAGTTAGTATCACTGGTAACAAATCAGAATGGGAGAGTTAATATAAAGCATAAGGACAGTGGTGGTCCAGGGACATTGCCCTTTATGTACACTAATGCCATGAACATTCAGAACAAGAGAAAGGAGTTTTTGACATTGGTTAGTTCATCTTGAGAGCCTCCATAGCTCAGTCAATATAGATGACCCTTTGGTCAGAGAGACCTGGGTTCAATTCCCGTCAGTGACATGAGGAACCTTTATCTGGTCTCTTTCAACTAAAGGTGAGTTAGCTAGTCTCACACCGAGGTAGAGGGTTTTTTTCTCCCAAAAACTCGGGTTTTTCATTCCTCAGAACAGACAAACTGGCCAGTAGAACACATGGAATTTACAGACAAGAATATCTAGAGGCAGAGGTAACTGCCATATCCTCGTATTACAGTTAGGAAATCCAAGGATACTTGGAAGGCTGTTAAAGCTATAGATAGATAAATATTTCATCTTGGCCAAAGGTTATTGACATTAGTGAGACACGTCTGACTGAAGATGATATACTTAGTGGGATAGAATGTGAAAGGGTATAGTGTTTTCAGGGAGGACAGAGAGAAAAAAATGTGAGAGGGAGGGGTACTGTTAATGACTGCAGATGAACTACAACCAAAGAGAGTAGGAGTTGTCAGAAACTGCAGGCCAGGAATAATACATTTGAGGCAATCTGGCCAGCAGAACAAAATATACAGTTAGTTGCTTTCACAGACCAGGAGATGTAAAGGATGATGGAGACAGTATGCATCTGAATGCTCAATGAGTAGAGGGAAGGTAATTATTATCAGGGACTTCAACTATGGGAACACAGATCAGAAAGGGAAAGGACACAATGGAAGAAGGAAATTTTGTAGTTAATGCAGAATAATTACCTGAAGTAGCATGTGATGGAGTGTACTAGAAGTTTGAGAGTATTAAATCTAATAACTGCATCAGAGAATTGGTCTGTAACTAATATGACCACATTGCCACCAACTGGTGAGAGTGATCTTCACCTGAGAGGTGGCAAAATATGTGGAACTTTCAGTTAAGAGGAGGGTATAATATGAAATTAACGGCTTACCAGCCGTTATTTCCATATTATCTATTTGATCCCACTATTTGATCACAAAAGAAATGAAGAAATTATGAAAGAATTAAACCAAGAAAAAATTTTAAAATATAAACACAAATGGATGGAACACGTTCAAAGAATGAAAACAGAAAGATTACCAAAACAAGCCTTAAAGTACAAGTCATTAGGAAAAAGAAAACCAGGACGTCCTCTTAAACGATTCAACGATGACTTCTAAGGGCGGAACAGGCCATGCTAGGCCTAAATCCTTGATACGCATGATGATGGCTGGTAAGTTTGATAAACTTATGAGATTTCTTGGATCGGTGCCAAGGCATGAGAACTGCAATAGTTGGATGTTGATAGTGCATGGGAAGTGGCAAAGGAGTATTTGAGGGAAGTAATAGCAGATTGCATGCTTAGAGTCATGAGAATAAATCAAGTAGGAATTAAATGGATAAATACATTAAGCAGGAGCTACAAAAAAAAAAAAAAAAAAGAGAGAGAAATTTGTGGAGGGAATTCAATGAGAAAGGTGACCAGCAGGCACATGAGCAGTAACAAAGCACAGACCAGATGGATAACCAGTATAGTAAGAAAGACAAAATCAGAGTATGAGAGGAAATTAGCAGTATAAGCCAAAGATAATCGCAAAGAGTTCTTTTGTATGTTGCAAGTAAAAGAAAAAATGTTCATGGCAGAATGATTTTAATGAACATTGATAGTAGGGGGGTAAGTGAATCAGGCAAAATAGTAGAATTACTAAGTGAACACTTTGCAAGAGCATATCATCCATATGGAGATATTGCAATAATAAGATAGGCAAAAGCTTATATGGAAACTAAGGTAAATGAGTTGGAGGTGCATAGCATATTACAGAACCTTGATGTGAATACAGCTAAGGTATTAGATGGTATACCAGCTCGAGTTTTATGATAGGGCGCTAAGAAACTGGCAGTGCCTTTGACGACATTGTTTAATCCAGATTAGTCCCAAGATGGTGGAAAGAGGGGAAAATGGTTCCATTGCATAAAGGAGGCTCCAAGACTGAAGTAGCAAGTTAACAACCAATCAGCATCTCAGGAGTCGTAGTCAAGGTACTAGAGAAGATGGTTAAGACTAAAATACAAGAATAAGCAGACAAAAATGGGATACTATATGGGGCAACATGGTTTCGTGAAGTGTAGCTCTTACCTCAGTAACTTGCTCACCTTTTATAATACAGTGACAGCTGAGTTGGATAAAGGTAATTGGTTTACAGTGATACTGTTGGATTTTGCAAAGGCTAGGCTTTTGACAGGGATACATAGCATTCTAATCAATAAATTGTGGCACATATAAAGAATATAAAGTTGGTGAAGTGGATAAGAAGGTGACTAAAACAGCTCATCAGATTACTTGGTTAATGAAGAATACGCTGACAAGCAGGTTATTATATTTCTTTATAGGCCTCAATAAGACCACATGTTGACTACTGTGCACAGATTCTGGTCACGTGGGTTTCTTAGGGATGAGGAAGAGGTAGAGAGGATCCAGAAGTGAGTAACCAAGATGTCACATGTCTATGGAATGCACCTTATGGGGATAGGTTGAAGATTTGTGGCTACAGAAATTGCCTGACAGGCAGAAAAGGGGTGATATGGTTCAGACATACATATTACTGAAGGGTTTTTATAAGATTAATACAGAGGAAATATTTCAGAACAGGTCTGGCAGTGGAAGAGCTAGGGCTGTAAAAATTTGATGTTTCATTCTTTTATTTATTTAATATTTACTTATGTTTCTGTTACTGCGCCCTTGTAATATTTCTATCTTAAATCTGTCTATCGATTTCTTTATATATATCTATTTATTTCTTTAGACTTGTCTTCTATATTTTCATTTGTTAACTTTATTATGCTTTATCTTTATCCATTACCTTTCTATATAGTCGGTCAATCTTAATTCCTTTTCTCTACTTTCAGTATATTATACTTATACTTGAGATTTCTAGAAATTTATTTGATTATTCCAGACACCACTAAAATTCTCTAATTGGCATAAGAAATTATTTATACTTCCAGTAAAGTACCTCTATACAGTTAATTACAGTCATGGCTAACTCTTAACATAAAGTTCGTACCAAGTTTTAATTTCTTTGCCACTTACAGGATCGGATTTTATTTGAGAACAGTGCAGGTGCACTGTTCTCAAATAAAATTTGAGATTATTTAATATATTATAGTATATTTTATTTTATTTTTTTATATATAGTATATATAATACTATATAGTATAGTATAGTATAGTATATATATACTATACTATATATATATAGTATTAAGCACCTCCGTAGCGCAATTGGAAGAATGACGGTACATTGCACCCCTCGATTAGAAAAGCCCTAAGTTCGATTCTCGTCATGACGGAAGGAATCTTTATATGAACTTTTTCAATCGAAGGTGAGTAAGTCGATCTCATGTGGAGGTAGCAGGGTTTTTCTCCTGGAAACTCGGGTTTTTCATCCTGCATACAGACAAATCAGTCCTTCAGAACACATACAATTTACAGAGAAAAAATACTAGCTGTGGCGGTAGTGCTGGTGGGCAGTAGATGGCGCTGATGTTGTTGATTGGCAGTAGAAGTTTGGTGTAGTGGTGGAGACAGAGTTGTACAATAGGTGTCCTCCTGCGATGAGTCTTTGGACTCCTTGGAGGTGTCACGAATAATAATAATAATAATATCTAATAAAAGGAACACATGAGAAGGTAAGGATCAAAACATTGGATCAGAAGCTTAGATCAGTTCTCTGCATGTCTTACAGGTATGTCCAAGTCTTCTTCCAGTTATTCAGTTCTGACCCTTATGCAACCCTCCAAGCATATTTGTTATAATAATAAGAAACAAAAATGGTGATGATTTCTGATATTTACAGAACATCTTTCTAAGAATAAGTGATGCAAAAAATTAATTTTTTAATTAAAAAATGTTTTCATTTTTTTGCACCACTTGTTCACAGAGATTCCAGAAATTCATACAGTTATCAATGAACTCTTACAAGCAGCAGTCTTTCAGGATGGGGGGGGGGGGGGTCAAAGGAAGGAGGGCTTTTGTAGTAGCAGAAAGAGTGTGATGATAATGAGTGAGTGCCAGCAAAGGTATGAGTGTCACATATTTTAAGGTGAGCAAAATGTGCAATAGTTGTCAAATGAGATAACACTGCACATCATGCATGACTGCAAATGATGTTCTGAGACAGCTTTATGTGGGTGAAGATCAGGTAAAGACAGAATATGTGAGAAAGGAAGACAAAGACTAAGTTGAGGAGAATGAATGCAGATTAAAAGACTTGTCAGATTAACTGGTGCAAGGAAAACAAGAATTAGAAGTGAAACAAGTAAAGTGAAACAAGAAAAAGAACAAGGTAAGAGCAAAGAAGAGATAGGAAAAGAGAGAAGAAATAACGACAACAGGGTACAGGAGTAAGGATCTCTCTAGATGTAGGAAAGGAGAGTGAGTGAATGTGGAAGAATAAGGGATGCCAGTAAAAGAAGAATGATGGAGCTGTGAAGAGTGTGATGTATAGAAACTTGATGATTCATAATAAATTTAGTTTAATCCTTTATCCAAGTGTGAGCAAACAAAGCTTGCACCTGAAAATATCTTCAGGACTGAGGTAAGGTAGCACAACACCGGGCAACTCGTAACAAAGGTGGAGCAAGCTACCATCACTCCTATCACAGTATCTCCCATAATGCAAAACACATCTCCTTGCGGATATGTATAATGTTATGCATTAAAGGAAGGGCCACTGTCCAGTCTAGTTTCGACCTTTACTGAGGTCTCTTCAGTGGCAGCCAGGCCCAGAGGTGGAGATACCAAGCAGAAGCAATAGCGAGGTCATCTTTACCTATAGGAGTTGCCAAAAGGTGTGCCACCTTTTTATTAAATTACTCTGGATTTAGAGGAAGATGTTGAAAGTTTATTTTTCACTTGGTTAGACTATAATAAATTTAGTTTAATCCTTTATCCAAGTGTGAGCAAACAAAGTTTGCACCTGAAAATATCTTCAGGACTGGGGTAAGGTAGTACAACACCGGGAAACTCGTAGCAAAGGTGGAGTAAGATGATTCATAGTGTGCAGAATAGAATTTTAGAAGAGTGCATGACTATGGCAACAAAACAAGGTAAGAACGTAGATGAGATGACAATGATGATTCATAGATTGCATCTATCACTATCTACCAGACAGCATCTAAACATGGAAGGATGCAGGCAGTTTTGAGTGTTCTTCAGACAAGTGTGTATGTTAGGGGAAAGACACTACCGCTGCTAGTGGGGAAAATAACAGGAAGGATCAGCTGGAGACAATAACCTTGGGGAATGAGAGGATGTACAGATCTAGGGTTTCAGCTTTGAAATAATGCTGGATCTAATATCCACTTTACTTATATAATTTTGCATCACCGAACTGAAGCCTGGTTTTACGATGTACAAACACCAGGAGTATCCGGAATAAAATGAACGAGTTTATGATGATGATTTATGGTTTTAATGGTGCAAGAACAGCAAAGGTCATACTGCACCATATCAAATTTTATAGTAGTACACAAGGTACGTCAATCACAAACGTCCATGCCCACAGCGGGATTCACACACCATGACCTGTTGGTTGAAGAGTGGATGTGCTAACCAGGGCCAGCAGAGTTATGACAGTGACACCCTCAATATATTATTATTTTCATATCAATCTCCATGTAGTCAGCAGTTGAAGCATTTAAGAAGTTAAGAGACACCAGGTAAACCAGATAAACATGTTAAACCACACAGCCTAGGTTTAAGATGTTTATCACCTTAAACAGACAAAGGGCCATCCACAGAAGTGGCAAAAGGAATGGGGAGTAATAAAATGAGTAGCTTTTTTTTTCTTGCATGGAAAGTGCTGACAGAGATGAGAGTTCAAACAGCAAATGAGTTTAAGGAGTGGCATGATAAGTTTTGTGTTGTCTAATGCAGACCTTCCAAAATGAGTGTTATGAATGAAGGTGACAATCCTTCAAAGTTGCTACTGCCAACTTTTGAAGTCTGTTAAAAATGACACTTATAAAGGGTTTCATAAAAAGGGTTTCATGCCATGCCACAGGCATACAAAGCAATGGGATGCAATATATCAACAAAGTTAAATGAAAATTATCTTTAATGACATGCTGACAAGCAGCTGGTTAATAAAGCTTCTTGTATTTCTGAGTGATACAAGGAAAATAATTAAGGCTTTGCACAAATGACTTGAAAAATTAAAAAAAAAACAGGACATTGAAAAACAGTTGGGGGAATTGGTTGCAGCAAGTGAGTGATAACAGTATAGCTGGAAAAGTGGTTAGCATGCTATCTAGGAATGACACTAGTGAGCAGAGCAGAACAGAGATGAAGAATGATTGTTGAACTATGTGAAGCAAAGAGTGTACAATCTGTTAATGCAAAAAGAGTGAAACTGAAGAAATGCTGGAGTAGTTAAGAGAGATGGATTGCATTTGCTGGAATCACTTGTCAAGTGAACAGTATCAATGATCTTCAACCAACAAGCTGTGGATTTAAATTTCACTGATATGAAGGTGAATACCCTTAGGTTTGAATGTTTCTAATAGACTACATTTTACAATCTTTCAGTGAGTGGGATTGTATCAAATTATACTGATGGGAAAGAAAGATTGGAGAGGCTGTGAACTGGTAATGTAAGCATAGCTTATGCATTTTCAAAGAAATATTACTTCAAGGCATACTGATATAAATGCAATAAGTGTATGCATTGACTGAGTTAATGTGGCTAAGGATTATTGGTACATGTAAAAAATTTAACTGTGGACACAGGCAGGAATAAAAATGGAGAGATTTAGCATCTTCAGGGAGGAAGGAGTACTGCTAAGGATAAAATTATGCCTACTCAGGATGGAAGTAAATGGAGTAATATGCATAACAGCTTTTAAGCCTACAATCAGATGTAGGATAGAAAAAATGACTAACACGGTAAGGAAGATATGAGAGGAGGTTAGACATTCATACCATCAAAAAACAAAAGAGAGTTCTGCCATGTGGTAAGAGAGGAAGAATGATTATGGAAGGGTTGCAGTGCTGAATGGCTACAGTGGTAAAGTGAAAAATACAGAAGATATAGTACAATTATTTAAGAGTGGTGATGTGCAAAGCATAAAAGGAAGGAGAATACTAGAACTATAAGTGAATGAACTAGAGGTATTCAAGATATGTTAACTGAGGCTGGAACAATATGTTATTATTGTCTGAGACCTCCAGGAAAGCCATAGATCACCCAAACCAGCTGTCATACTTTCTCTTAAATTCACTCTTTACTTCAACAAGTAAATTGTTCCACTCACTCACCACTCTGTGAAAGAAAAGTCTAGTTCTTACCCCTTTTTTAACCACACACAAACTTTACTTTCAGGAATTTATTGGTTGATAACCTATAACACTTTCATTATTTTATAGACCTCTATAAAGCCCTTCTTTCTTCTGTTTAGTAATATCTGCAGTTCATATACTTGGAATTAGGGAATAATCTATATTCCCTAATCCCAATATCATTTTTGTTACTCTTCTTTACACCCTTTACAACTTCTTTATCCCCTCTTAATCTGTGCACAGTAACCCAGGTGCAGTCATATCAAGGCCTTGTAAAGAGACAAAAATGAATTCCTTGTCCTTATGTGTCAATGTTCATTTCAACATTAAACCTGATGAGAAATTATATTCTTCTTTTTTATATTCTTTATATTTTATATTCTATTTATATTCTTTATTAATCTACACAAGTGTGAAGTATATGATTAAGCTATTTGTATATAGAAGCTGTTGATTTTGCATCACATTGCCTCAGTATTCTGTAATGCGAAGCACTCTTTTCACACATGTATATGGTGATGAATTATGGGAAAAGTCAGTAACCAGACTGTTTTCAACCTTGCCATCTCATTTGAGAGAGCTAGAACCATGGAAATATCGACAGCTAAAAAAACAATGAAGTGGTCATATTTTTCATATACAAATAGCAAAATAGTGTACCACCATATCATTTAAATATTCTGGATTAAAGAATTTTAAAGGGAAGAGGGTTCCCCCACGTCTCTTGGATACAAAGACTTTCTAATCCTTTACTGAATCATGAGCAAACAAAAGTTTGTACATGAAGTATCTTCACAATTAAACTATTGATTTCACATCACATTACCTTTATTATCCCATAATGCAAAGCACATCTTCTTACAGAATGTATATCAATATGCCAATGCTTTATTATAGCAAAGGTTGGTCGATTGGTAGAGCCTCTGCTAATGGCTCACGCAAAAAGTTAAGCAAGTTTGATCGTGGTTAGTAGTTGGAAGGGATTCAATCGTTCAATGCTGTTGGCACACTCTCCCTCGATAAGTCTTTGGACTCCCTGGAGGTGTCAAATAATAATAATAATAATAATACACCAGTTGGGATGTTCTGATACTATGTCCTATGAGATATTTTATGCACCACAGCCTTGGTAATTTGTGTAAATGCAACTCTCCAATAGTTCTGTTGTCTAGCATCTTTTCTTATTTAAACAGTCCTTAATAATGCCCTACAATACAGTATTGCAGAAGGAGTGACCAAGATTTCTGGAATGACAATCAAATAACGCTTCAAAATGTGCTAGTCCTCTCACCATCCCCAAACATATGATAAGTATTTCATAACTGATGAAAAATCCACCTTACCTGAAACCAACACTGATAGAAAATTCATTTTTAAAGCTTTGGAACAAAACAATCTTCCAATATGACTAGTACCACCAGATGACTTGAGATTCAAATTATTACATGCAATGGAGTGCTCAAACTCTTCAAAATATGTGGGCTGCTTTTCATTCAGAAATAAGTTCCAGTCATATAGATACTCAATAACCTGCATTTATCTGAAAAGAAAACCTTTTCTTTAGTGTTATGAGAGTAATACAAAAAAAAATCTCAAGTAGCTTTTCAAAGGTTGCACTTTTTTTATAGCAGGACTCGACAAATACATTCGGCAGCGGAGAGTATATTCTGCCAATTTGCGAGTAACTACAAGCTGAACAAAATAAGCTTTTTTTATTTAATAAAAAAAAGAACTTTACAAACGACTTTTAAATAACTTTAAAAAATACAGATATTGATCAGTTTGTAGAACTTTTACTGATTTATTGAGACATATCATTAAAAAAATGGGATCTAGGATGAATACATTTGTTGTGTGGTAACTAGGAATTTGCATCATTTGTTGAGCTGTGTATTAGTATTATGGGTTTGGGAATACTAAGTTCACATATAACTGCTTCCATGAAATGAGTCTGAACTCAACAATTGTCTGTATACCAAGTTATATTATTATTATTACATGCCATCTCCAAGGAGTCCAAAGACTGATCGAGGGAGGGAGGGCGCTTACTCTACAACTCTATGTCTCCAACAACTACAGCAAACTGCAACTACTATCATCATCTATACCAATGCCATCTACTGCACACTACCACTAGTAATTTCACAGACAATCACAAATATCCATGCCCATGGTAGGATTTGAACCTGCAGCCTTTTGGCTGGAGAGCGGAAACGCTAACCACTTGACAATCCGGGCTGGCTTCCAAAACGACTTCCAGAAGTTATTGACACTGTGCACTTTTTTTTCCTGCCAATTTTTTTTTTTTTTTTTTTTAAATCCGATGATCCAGCACATGAAGACAGGAGTGATTACCCCTTGTAATCCAGAAACTTGAACAAAATAATAACAATAATTATTATTATAACATACCGCCTCCATGGAGTCAGAGAACTCATTATGGGAGGTCCTACAACTACACAAGCCATTGTTTTCGCTGTCCCATCTACTAGTCACTAAATAGCATTATTGTCTATTAACTGCATATGTTCTCTGGTGTATTCTGCAGGATGAAAAACTCAAATTCCAAGAGAAAAATCTTGTTACCTCTGTATAAGGTTGGCTAACTCACCTTCAACTGAAAATGCTCATATAAAGATTCCTCTCATCAAAATGAGAAATGAACTTTGGCCTTTTTCCCAATTTGAAAGCAGATGCCCCATTGTTCTTCCAATTGTCCTACTGAGAAAACTTGTATATTTTATTGTGTGATAATATTGTGAATTTTCAGATAAAAAAAAAAGGGTGGGGGGGACTAAAATTTTTATGAATTATAACATAAATTTTTTAGATCTTTTTATTTCAAAAAACGGAAGTAAATTATATTAAAGCATTAAGAAACATTTCAAAATTTTACTGCTCAACTGTCTACCACCATATCTCAAACAGTACTCACCACTTTCCCAACCATTCTGTTCTCTTAACCACTATATTTTATTCAACCCTGGAAAGGTAGTTATTTTTAAATGATTATTGATATCCATGGGACATGATATCCACTATGATACAAATTCCTTGGAATGTGATACCCCTAAGATAACTTTTCGAAGTTAATGCCTTCATCCAAGATGTTTGTGCAACTTTCTACACATAGCTGGGTTTTGCTATTATTCATGGTATTTTTCACTATCAAAAGAGCTTGTTCTGATTTCAGTTATTTAGAGAATAATCTCGATAGTGTCCATGGCTATAACTAAGGAAAGTTTAGAATCATTAGAATGAATTTATTACCTTTTTGTGTCACTACATCACTTAGTGTCATGTGATTTCTTTGTATGTACCCAAGTAATAATGTTATTCATTTTACTCCATAAGCGCGGTTAGTAGTTGGAAGGGGACCAATCGTTCGATGCTGTTGGCACACTCTCCCTCGATGAGTCTTTGGACTCCCTGGAGATGTCAAATAATAATAATAATAATAATAATAATTACATAAGGAAAGCAAGTGTCCAGAATATGGAATAAGAAATTTGTATACAACTTCTGCTAGCCTGTAATCCTCAATTGGTTATTATTTGTTTATTAATGTTATTGACATTCATTGTAAATGTGTCATGTGATAAATACATTAATAATGCATGAAATATATCAATTTATCTAATAATCTTTAATAAAAATGTGGATGATACCCAAAGACACATTACAGCAATTTTATGAAGGTATTAGAGCAAAACGTTAGTACTCTGGTGCATTTGCTTTAAGGTAAGGCATATTTTCATTGCCCTCCCCCCTAAAACATTTCCAATACTGCACTAAATTAAATATTTCTTGTAGGGGGGGAGTCAAATAAGACATTACAGTAATAAACAATCCAAAATTGTGACATGCGCCCAAAAGTTACTACCTGACGATATTTTATTAGAGTATACGATAATCACATACCTAAAAAATTTGGATGGGTTGCTATAAGGAAAAAGAATAACCATATACTCATCACTTAAGCAATGCTGCGCCTACTCACACATCCTTGCAACAGTATCAAAATCCACACCCATATCGATTCTTCTGAAAAAGTTTAACGTTCGTTAGTTCACGCGAGTTTATGAGGAAAGTTATCTAGTTCAATTCTAGAAGTTTCTTTAAGTATAAATGAAATACACACACACATATAGGTAAAAATCTGTTTATTAATGAGTTTAAAAAAGTTTTTTCTTGATATCTGTATACATATCCACAAAAAGAACCATCAAAATGACTGTTTCCTAACTTTGTAGGCTATGTAAAATGTGAGAGGAAACATAACGTACGTTATAAATAAACGTGTTTCATATTACTTGCTAAACGAACATTACGTTTTTTTTTTGTTTTTTTTTTTTTCTTCAGGAGTTGTGATACAACCTCAAAGATGACGCGCTTTTCGATTCCATTCCCCTCTCTTTATTGCAAAGAGTTACTTAGGGAGCTCAAGATCCGCCCCCTTATCACTAGAGGAGATAACGATACACAAGTTCTGCATTTTGAAACGTGTGAAAATTTTATACTAATTAAATATATAAAGTCAAACGTATAACCATTATAATTTTTAATAATTAATTCTGAAGCTTATAATGATAATTAAAGTCCCTCCAGCAGCCGAGCTATTAACAATTGCTGCCTTTGGTCGGACACAAACTGAATTCGAATTCAGTTAGCTTATAGGAAGAGAAGCCAAGTCCAATTATTGCGACTTTTCAGTTGAAATTCAATCAGATATTCCCATGTGGATATGGATGGATATTTCATCCTTCAAGATAAAAGAACAAATTTTTCAAAGAGTATGTACATAAAAAGAAGACTATGTACCATTCTAGATAGAAACGCAATACTTGGATCAGAGCTCAGGCTAGGGTGAGAGGACATTATAACAGCCACTAAAACTTCCAAATGGCAATGGGCAGGTCATATTGCAAGAAGTAACACTCAAAATGGACAAATTAGATATCAGGATGGTATCCTAGAGATAAAGAGAGAGTGGGATGGTTAGATTAAAGAGATGACAGTGACATAGCTCCATATACGAATTAATGGAGGACTTGGTGGAGGTCTTCGTCCAGCTGTGGACAGTAAATGACTAATGATGATGTGATGTTGACTTCCTTAGAGCAACATTAGGTCTCGAAGAAGCCAAGTTACCTGACCATGATTGGCACTTACCAATCGGTGAAAAATATCTTTAATATACTTTCACTTTTATATTTATTTATATAATTAATTGTCTACTGCCCAACTAAAAAGTCACAGGTCCTAACTGGTATGGATAATTGTAAAGATTGAAGGTGAATTTCATTATCCAGTGTAAGACCACCATCCTGCTTATTAAAGATCCGAAATAGCTGGGAAAAGCACTAGGTCTTTAATGATGGTTTCGAAATATATAACTTTGACTGTTTTCGGAGCTAATTGATCTCTGGAAAAAGCAAGGAAGGTTTTCAATCACGTAACTTAAGAAAACCGATCGCAGAATCCACATTGTTTCAGATAATAATATATAATATTTGGGTTATGTACTTCTAGGTGGTAATACAGTAGTTATATAATATACTCTCCTTCTCCTCCTCGGATGCCATTTAAAATCATTGATAGTCTTGGACTCGCTCTCCGTCATCGGCTAAGGGTAGAGTTTGCCTACGTGCTAGTGTACAAAAGTTAGGGCTTAATGGCCTCGACAATCCTTTTGGGAAATAAACATCATTAGGGAATTCGTTTTTTTCAATGGGTACAATAGAATAAAATCCTCTACTGCCTTTTCATAACCCAAAGAGTGTAGATAGAACTTGGAACACTTTTACTTCTAATTTTGGAAATCGAAAAGCAGGCATCCTTCATCATTGTCATCATCAGTAATTGAGTTCATTTCTACCAATGATTTGCAGACTTGTGAGTAGCCAGAGTAGGAGAGATCACACAATCAATGTCTTAATCCTAATATGTGATTTCTAAGGTCGAATTTTCTGAGTTGCGTAATTAAAATATATCTTTCTTGGAAGAAAAATTCTTCGACCTGCACAAAAGGTAGACTAAGTAAAAAAAAAAAAACTCAGAAAAGTTCTTCTACTTGCCGACTAGAATTGAACCCATATTAATTTTTCTTAATAATAAAAGGCACTTTTTTTTTTTTTTTGCTTCTAGACAGGATTTTTTTCCACGGAAAAATCAAGTCAACCATGAAACTGAGAAAACTGTTATCCTATAATTCACGCTAGGAATATGAGATGGTAGCACAATTATTTGCCTCTTCCTTAAATCTCTTCCTTAAATATCATGGATAGTTATGAGTGCAGATACCATAAAGGATTGATGGTAGCGGATGGCATTCCTCCAATTTCCTAAAGTTAGATGGGGCTAAAGGAGCTCTACTTACGCTCTTTGAGAAACATAAAGCACTGCAAGATTTATTATTTATTGCTGTCGTTATAAAATATATTTCATAAGAGTAATATTTTGGTGACCAAATTTAATGCAAACACCTATAAAAATTATGAAAAAGTAGATAAATTATATATAAAACAAATAACTGTGTAGACATGAAATTGTGTTTCATTTGTGTTTCCGTAAACTGCGATGCCAGTAGAAAATCAATTATGGATTCGATTTGAGGTTCCGAGTTAGTTAAACTTTGTCACGCAAACAAGTTCTATCCTTCTGGAAACCGGGAGTATGTTGTCTGTGAAGGCAAAATAATGGAGACGGGGTGGTTACCTATTCTCAAAAGTTCGTGTTCGTTAGGGCTAAAATAACTCCCCCCCCCTTCACCCTCTGTAAATTAAAACACGTCAGAGGAAACACACTATCTGATCAAATACACATACGCACTAGTTGATCAAAAATATGCAAACGACTACTCATCCTGACATTCACTCTAATATTTTCATATTAGACATTAATATGGAATTAGTCCACCCTTTACTTCTAGAACAGCCATCAGTCTGGAAAGGGTTCCCAGTTCACTAGATTTTGTTATGTTTTGGGGGTTATTCTCTTCCATTTTTAATCAGTAAATGGTCACTGACGTCAGGCGATTCCGCCTAGCCAATTGGCATTCCAATTCATCACATAGGTGTCCGATGGAATTGAGATCAGGCTCCATGCAGAGTAGTCAAGTTCTTAAATACTCATCTCATCAAACCATTCATGTACAAACCACACTTTGTGGACAGTGGCATTGTCATGTTGATACATGATAGGAATGTTGCCTGGGCTTTAGAAACTGGGCTTTTATTCTTATGGAGTTTCTACTATAAGAAGTTAATGTGGTGATAAACAATGACTAACTGAAGTTGCTAGAATTCCAGTGAATAACTTTAATGTTCATGGCAATCAAGGTACTGGGAGATGGGGCGATAATTATGTGGAATATCTCCTTTTCTCTATATTTCAAAATCAAAAATGTCTTTCCAGTTGTCACCTACTCTTCAGTTGTGCCTCTTCGCAATAAGTTGTGACTCTTTGCAATAAGTTGTGATACTGATGAGCCAATCGAGCATAAGCCAAACATCATTCCATTAAGCTACTTCTCTTTTCCACATGCAGTAAATCACATCAGATCAACTGATCTATACTGTGACAGTAAAAAGTATTGCTGATGACATTACAAAACAAAATGGAACAGGCTACTTACAGTAAATGACCAGGAGACTAAACCTGAGCACAGTAGTTAAGTTCATTATCAGTGTATTATCAATGCTCTATAAAGAGGGTGAATGAATTTATTATCTTTATATTTCAAGATTCATTTCAACATTACAATTATCCAATAAGTTGTATTTGCAGTTTTGCTATATGGTTCTCTTCAACTTCCTGTCTGTTAAAACTCCAAGTTTCCTAGCCTAACCAGATTCTTCTGTCACAATACCACTAATAAAATATGACAATAACTATCTCATTACACCAAAGTGTATAACTTTACATTTATTAACATTAAACTGAGCGCCTATGTAGCTCAATGGAAGTCGGGTGTGTCGCCCATGGCGCTAGTCATTCACCTTTTATTCCCTTACAGACAGTAGGTCAGGCAGATTTAGCCCTGTCTAACTTTTGAAGACTGAGTGGTTAGTTCAGTCGCCACTGGTAGCCAATCAAATATAGCTGGTCCAAGACTATCACTTATTTTAAGCGGCCTCCAGTGAAGAGACAACTAACAAGGGCCGCCATCTCGTGGTCCCTAACACAATATTTTCCCCTTGAATTTACGGGAAGAAAAACCTGAGTTCCCAGAGAAAGAAGCCATTTGTCATGCAGCGATCGACTAACTCGGGAACATGACGAAGAAAGGCTTAGAAAAAAGTTCCTCTAGTTGAAACTCGACACGCACTTAGAACGCGCTTTCTAAGTTTCTAAAGTCTTTCTTAGACCGCTCTCTCTCTCTCTCTCTCTCTCTCTCTCTCTCTCTCTCTCTCTCTCTCTCTCTCTCTCTCTCTCTCTCTAATATATATAAATATATATCAAGGGCGAATATTCCGGGTGTGCTAGGTGTGCGGTGCTCATCGACGAAATATCAGTATCACCGATATTATGTTTTTGCATTTATTCCTGTTAAAGACTCACACAATTTTTTGCAGACTTCTTGCGATACCTAAAATTGAACAAAATATACCTATGCTTCATTTTCCTCCTCACAAGGGCAATAAAGCATTAGAGCTTCATGAAGAGGGCACTTTTCGACGCATCAGCATTGCGTCACATTCACGTTAATAGTGCAGGGGTCCTTTCAAAATGGATACACCTTTAAGCCCTTCGAAAAGATGTAAAGTGGGTCAATTTCTTAGCTTTGTAATATTTTTAAACTGCTAAGAAGGTGAGGCTGGGTGAGCTAACATTTTGAGCTCACTCAGCATCTAGCCTCTGTGATTGGTTATTATGTCAACCAATCCAATCGAATATTGTCACTTGTCATGAGTTGAGCGTTTTCTGTATCCGATGGCTGTATTCCAAATAGCTGTTACACATGTTTTCTGGAACTTTTGAAAGCGGATGTTATGAGAAAAATTGTATTTTTTTTTCTTTTGCTTGGGCAGTATAGCATCTGTTGAGGTTGCAAAGTTTTTTACCGATATAGAGACATTTTTATTAAAATCTTTGGAAACAACAGACAGTAAAAAAATATCTATTCCTGAATAAAAATGAATATTCTGTGTATTATAAGACGTTGTTGATCTACAATAAAATACCAGCATATGTGATATTGATAAGACAGAAGAACAGCTGATACTAAAAAAATAAAAAATAAAATAAAATGATAATGAATGAAGGATTCCTGAAAGTGTGGATCAGATGTTATGTATACTGAGTCTTAGTAAACAAAATAAAATTCTCGGAAAAGGAGCGAAATATACACAAACAAAAGAAATACACATAACATTTGCAACAAATTTTATGATTTGCTGCTCCATCAAACCATATTTATTTCTGCAATCTCTCTCTCTCCATAAGGTTTTTTTAATTATGCCATCATAAATTCATTTATTCATGTTTAGACTTTATATGATCATGCTATTCACTCTACCCAGCAACTTATAGGACACACATATCACAAATGATAATTATTAATAATTCGTTTCCCATTAATGAAAGTGTTTTCTACTCACACTTATTCCTTCCTATTCTTACATGATGGTTCATATATTTTCATCTTTGAGTATTTCAAATATACCAACCAAATATGGCATTTGCCTTCATTGTTGTTTCCTAATAAATCCTAAAACAAAGATTGTTCCCCCACTCTATGCAGAAGTATTCAAAGTTATACTCTAATTAATTGCACTGGACCACTTAAGATGAGTGCTGATGTGCTATGCACTCTCAAAACTCTCATACATCGATAAAAATGCAATCACACGGTCATGAGCATCTGCAGAGGGGAGGGATGGGGAAACGGGGAACTTCCCCCCGTGACTAGTAAAAAATTCCACAAATTATAATCGTAAAAGTGATTGAGATATGTAATCTTATACCCTATACCCTAGGAACCTTTGTCTGTCTTAAAATTTTATTATGTGTTGGCCTGTTTCAGCCCACGGCAGGGTAGTCATAGAACACGTGTTTTATTGCAGCAAAAAAAAAACAAGTGTTCCTGTTTTTGGTTCATCTTTTTCTGATTTGTGGAAAAAATGTTCATTATTGTTGTGAATAGCGAACAGTTCATTTGACCTATGTCTAGTGATTCACTGAGTGAAGTGTGAATTGTAAATTTATAGTGAAACAAATTTAAACAGAAAAATACATTTTTAAAAGGTAAGTGTATGTAATTTAATATTATTTTACTTGTTAGTTTTATGATGATTTTGTTTTAAACTGAAATAATTTAATTTATGATTTTGAGATAAATTAATTAGTTGATTTTTAATAAAATATGCCGGTCAATTTTTTAATATATAAAATTGTGTTAAAAACTGTATTAATTCTGAATACTTTTTCCCCCAAGAATTAAAGATCACTAAAATCGATATAAAATGAAAGTAATATATTTATAGTTTATATCGACAAATAATTATATCAAAAAATGCTAAAGACGTTTATTGATACAATTATTTAATTAAATGAATAATTATAAAAATTTATTGATGTAATTATTTGTCTCCAATCTTTGACCCTGCCACCTGGAAAATTTTCTGCAGATGCACGCCCATGCATACTGTCAAATTGAAGTGAAATTTGTAGCACGGGTTGCATAATCCATACGACAGCACACCCAACCAAAATGGGCACGCAACCACACTGATATATATATTAAATAAAAAATACAAATAAAATTTTAAAAATGATTAGAAACTACATCAAAGCTATATTATGTTTAAGATAACATCACAGAAACATTCTTTTACTGGAAAAGCACAAGTTGTTTACTTCACACCAAAACATGGCATGAACATAAATTTAATGAAGGCTGTGAGATTATTATCAACTACCCTAATCTTAATAATAATGATGGTCTAAAATCCCATGTAAAGGAACACTTTACACAGAATTGACTGGAAAAGCACCAGTTGTTTACATCACACCAAAACATGGTATGAACGTAAATTTAAGGAAGCCTGTGAGATTCTAATCAACCACCCTAATCTCAACAATAATGATAGTCTAATAATCCCAACCATGTGGAAGGCACATATTCTACCCACGGAACCTTTCTCCCTAAAAGTTAACTATAAACAGGACTGCAGATAATCCAGAATCTTAAATCTAAAATAATATAACAATTGTCATGTTAAATTAGTACATCAGTGTTACTGTAAGAAAACTATCTACATGAAAGAATGTTTCTCTGATGTTATCTTAAATAGAATATAGCTTTGATGTTGTTTCTAATTAATTTTTTAAATTTTATTTACATTTTTTATTTAATATATATATATGTAGAAAGTATTTTACCTTGGGTATAATAAATGTTAAAGATACCAAGCTATTTTAAACCTAGTTTTATTCCATTTCCCAAGTAAGCAAACAGACAAATAAGTCAAGTTTGCACCTGCATGTAATGCAAGTCTAGCTGACCCTGCAGGTAGTGCAAGATCAGAATAACTCATGGTAAAAGTAGAATAAGCTCTGATCACTAATCTTAATATTTACCCATAATGCAAAGCACATCTCCTGGAGATGTATGATGCTTTGTATTAAAGGCAAGGGGCCACTACCCAGATTGGTTTCGACCTTTATTGAGGTGTATTTAAGTAAAGACCTCTCTCTAAAAATTAGGACGATCCCTAAACCACTCCACAGTGGCTGAAATACCGTCCAACTCAGCGTTGTTCCACTCGGTGACAGACTCACCCCGTCAGCGAGAAGAACTTCTCAGCATTGGCTCTACCTAGTGGCAGGCTCACCCCACCACTAGCCAAAGCCATAATCTCAGCGGTGGCCCTACTCAGAGACAGGCAAAAACCTATCCCCAAGCAGAGACTCTCAAAGCCAGCCCCCATCAGTGGGAGCCAGGCTAGAAATATCAAGATTTTAGTAATACAGTGCTTATGAGTATTTTACCAGAACAAGTTACCATAAGGTGTTTTAACCTTATGAAATAAAAATCTCAGGAGGAGATATAAATGTAGAAAGTATTTTACCTTGGGTATAATAAATGTTAAAGATACCAAGCTATTTTAAACCTGGTTTTACTCCATTTCCCAAGTAAGCAAACAGGCAAATAAATCAAGTTTGCGCCTGCACGTAATGCTAGCCTTTAATACAAAGCATTATAAATCTCCTCCAGGAGATGTGCTTTGCATTATGGATAAATATTAAGATGAGTGATTAGAGCTTATTATATATGTATATCATCATCATCATGCATATCATGGATTTATGCCTAGCATGGCCTGTTCCGGCCTTAAAGTCATTGTTGAATCATTTAAGAGGATGTCCTGGTTTTCTTTTTCCTAATGGCTTGTACTTTAAGGCTTGTTTTGGTAATCTTTCTATTTTCATTCTTTGAACGTGTTCCATGCAATTTTTAATTTTTTCTATTACTGATTCTTGGTTTAATTCTTTCATAATTTTTCTTCGTTTCTTTCGTGATCAAATGGAGTATACTTTTCAGTTTTTCTCATAAACTTAATTTCTGCTGTTATTAATCTTTGTTGGCTTTATTTTTGCTTTATTTTGTATATATATACATTTTTTTTCATATATATATATACATTTTTTTTCATATATATATATATATATATATATATATATATATATATATATATATATATATATATATATATATATATATATATATATATATATATATATATATATGTATATATATGTATGGTCTAGCAATGGTTAATCCTTTATCTCCTCTACTTGCCAGGAGATAAAGGAAACGATATGTTGACGACATTTTCCTCATTTGGAGCCATGTACATGATTCTCTCCTGGATTTCCTTGAACATCTCAATAGTCAACACCATAATATCCAATTCACGGCTGAGTTTGAAACTAATGGTTCCCTGCCTTTCCTGGACGTGAAACTGACCCGTTCTTCTGAAAAACTTAAAATTTCGATGTACAGAAAATCTACACACACCAACAGATATCTCCATAGTCACTCCTATCATTTCCCTCCTCAGAAACTTGGAATTATTTCTAATTTGGGACATAGAGCTCCCCCTTCTTGACGACCCAGATGAACTTCATAAAGAAATCAATTTTCTTAGATCTACTTTCAGACTGAATGGTTATTCTAAAAAAAGTACTAAAAAATACCTTTTTAATCCTCCTAGTCACCATACTGAAGAAATGAATAATGTTAAAGGCAATATATCTATACCATACATAAGCTCAGTCTCTCAGAAATTAGCCAAGGTTCTCAAAAAATATAACATTAGAACATTATTCACTCTGCTTCCTGAGATCCACTCTCTAGTGAGCCGTCCAAAGTCTAGCCATCACAATCTAAAATATCCCGGTGTATACAAGATATTGCGTGACTATGACATTCCTTACTTTCTTACTTTGACCAGACGGATAAGTCTATTGAATTGCGTATGGAGGAGCACAGGAGGGACATCAGTTACAAGAGAACACGTGCCAGTGCTTTATTCAGCCATATCCTTTTTTCTGCCGATTCTGATGATCAAAATCATAGTCATACAATCCTTTGGAATAGATCTAACAACATTTTCCGTTGCCATGACGAATTGGAGAGGAAATTGTAGAATCTAGAGAAATCATCCTCAACCCTGTACATTTAAATAATAATTTAAGCTACAACCTCCCAGACTGTCGTTCTGCTGCGATTACATACTGGCGCACACGAGATGCTATACGCACGCACTCACCCAGCAATGTGGCCAACGAAGGAACAGCTTTGAATACGTTAACTACAACGTTTTCACGTTAAATATGTTCAGTGACTTTCCTGTGCTGTTCACAGTTTTTTTATCTTCAATGTTTAATGTTTTTTCTTTTCTTTTATGAAAAGGGCTGAAGAAGGCTGTAAAAAACCGAAGTAGTCGGATACCATTAACACTTTCATTGCCAAGCTGAAAATTGGAATTTCGTGTGCTGGCGAAATTTTTTTTATTTTTTAATTTAGTTAGCGACGTCCACGCCATAACACGTGATCGGCCGTTTGGTGAGAACTCGCATCGCACGATATCGCGTGATTGGCAATGAACGTGTTAAACCATTTTCCTTTACTCTCAGTTTATGCCATTCAATTCTTTTAAAAAATATGTTTAACAACCGGGTAAATCAATCTCAGTACATATCCAAAAAAAAAAAAAAAAAATCAGCTACGCCTATTTATTCCCGGGTGTATATATATATATATATGTGTGTGTGTGTGTGTGTGTGTGTGTGTGTGTGTGTGTGTGTGTGTGTGTGTGTGTGTGTGTGTGTGTGTGTGTGTGTGTGTGTGTGTGTGTGTGTGTGTGTGTGTGTGTGTGTGTGTGTGTGTGTGTGTGTGTGTGTGTGTGTGTGTGTGTGTGTGTGTGTGTGTAGAAAGTATTTTACCTTAGGTATAGTAAATGTTAACGATACCAAGCAATTTTAAACCTGGTTTTACTGTGAGTTGCCTCAGCTAGACTCGCAATACGTGCAGGCGCAAACTTGACTTGTTTATCTGTTTGCTTACTTAGGAAATTGGAGTAAAAACTTTTGAGGTATTTCGCAAGGTATTTTGAAAGATTGTACGTATTCCTCGCATATATGGTGTTCCTAAAATCCATAAAGAGAACACCCCATTACGCCCAATTGTAGAAGGTATCGATTCTCCTACATACAATCTTTCAAAATATCTTGCCAAATACCTCAAAAGTTTTTCAGGGAAGTCACCATCCTTTATCAAGAACACTACAGAATTTGTTACCTGAAGAACTAAGTTATTTGAATTATCTTATTTTGAGTTAAAATTTATTTACTTGTCATATAACCTTGTATTAAATGTTTTGTTTTATTGATTTCAATATTGTGTGTGCCTGATTCTTTTTCATTGCACCATTCATAAAAAGTTCGGATCTTGCGGGAGCCTTAAGTGTAAAATATTAAATTCGGCCTATATGATTAATGAGACTGCTAAATTAATTGAAGATTGATTCTACTATTTTACATAGGCTAATCTAAATATAGGCATCTAAATATAAATATTAGCGCAGTATAAATATAAATTTCCTATATTTTGATTAGTAATCAACCAGCAATTAATTGATTTTATTAAGTACAACTTTACATCAAGATGGCTAATCAAAAACTAGGAAGTACGTTCCAACAATACTAAGGAAAGTGATCAGAACTTTCTCCACCTTTGCCACGAGTTGTCCCTGTCCTGAAAGGTTGCTTACGCTTGGATCAGCCGAAACTTTTATAGTTTCTATATTCACACAAGACTCTTGTACATAGGCTGTTCAATAAGTTATAAGACTATATTTATACAGAAAACAGATTACCTTTAATCGTCATCATTTACATGGTCTTTTTCGAAGTAACTACCGTGAGACGCGATACATTTGTCCCTAAGTTTCGTCCACTTCTTAAACACATGTGAAAGTCCGTTTTTTGAGAGTTCTTTCAAAACCACCTCAGCAGCTTTTACACATGCTTTGTTGCTTTCAAAATGACAGCCTCTTAGTGGTTTCTTGAGCTGAGGAAACGGCCAGAAATCGCACGGTGCGAGATCAGGACTGTATGGAAGGTGTGGTAGGATATCTATGTTGTTCTTCAGCAAAACGTCCACCACACAACCAGCAAAATTTGGCCTTGCATTATCGTGGTGCAATAAGAAGCAATTCTTCAGCAACGGATGCTTTTTTTGACGTGCTGTACCATTGTTCATAAAACATCCGCATGGTATGAGCCGTTTACAGTATTCCCGGGTTCTACAGCATGTTGGTAAATAATGCCTTCGTAGTCAAAAAACATTATGGCCATAACTTTACCAGCCGATTTTACAGTTTTTGCTTTCTTGGAGGTAGGCGAAGATGGATGCTTCCATTCACTGCTTTGTTGTTTCATTGTAGGGTCATAGTGATACAACTGAGATTCAATTGCTGTAATGATACGTTTTAAGAAGTTGTCGCCCTCTTGTTCCAGTCTTTCTTTCCATTCTGTGCACACATCCACTCGATGCTGCATTTGCTCCAGTGTCAAGAGTTTGGGAATCCATCGGGCGCAAACACGTTTCAGTCCCAAATGTTCAACCATGATTGACTGAACACTTCCCACAGAAATATTCAGGACAACATGCAGCTGGCATACTGTAATTCTGCAATCCTCCTTGATGATAATCGCTGCTGTGTTGATCATTGTCTCTGTGATGGACGTTGAAGGTTTCCCTCACGTTCAAGATGTTCCACATTTTGCCTTCCTTCCTTAAAAGTTTTATGCCAGCGAAAAACACTTGCCCTCGACATTGCTTCATCGTGAAAAGCTTCGCGTATCATGTTAAAAGTGTCCGATGCCGATTTTTCCAAACGCACACAAAATTTAATCGCATAACGCTGTTCCAAGGATGCTTCCATTTCGACGACTGGTCGCGGTTCGTAGGAGCGCCGAAACAAGCTTGCGTTTAGTCACGTGACACTCTGGCACATCAGTCCGTATACGCCATCTATCGACCTCTTTCTTTAATACAGACAGCAACATTTCTTTATTCCACAGAAATTAATATTGTGATGAGTTGTTTTGTGACAGTAAAATTAGTCTTATTACTTATTGAACAGCCCTCATAGTTTCTATGTCTATATATATTCAGCTTTGAAATAATATTGGATTCAATATCCACTTAATTGGTATTATTCTAAACTATTGTCAAATGTTTGTTGGTGAAATATTTTGTATTTTGTATATGAAATGGCTTATTTCTGCAAGAAAAAAATTGCAGTATTTTGTATATTCTTGCTATTCTTCATTTGGAGGCAGAAATATTTTCTCTAGTTATCACCTGTTAATTTGTCTATTTGACTGAAGTGATCATATCAGCAAGAAAGAATAAAGCACTGATTTGGAACAGTTACAAAAATTTATTTTTGCTTAGTGGAGGTTGAAAGAACTAATACGCTAGTTAAATCAGAAGATATGTCATTGGGCTGTTAATTTTCCACACGAAAATCAGTCTCCCCACATTGTTATGGCAAAATGTATTTCAGCTTGTATACTTAGAACATTAGTTCAATTGTACATTTAAAGTGAGAGAAAGAGATCTCAAACACATGCACTATATACAGCATACAGGGGTAGACAAATATGCTCACTCAGCCTCCAATGGCGAGTAGATTCTGCAAGTTAAAGAGCAACCAGACATGAACGAAAGAGAATATTTTTTATTTAATAATAATAATAATGATGAAAAACTTTCTAAATATATTTTGTAACTGTAAGAAAACAAAGAGGCCATTCTATTAACAAAAACTAATATAACAATTATATTTCCCCCTATTCAGATTTATTTACTTCCTGGATTGGTTCTCCCATAATGGAGTAATATCTTCTACTGTCTGCGCCATTAAAAAAAAATCAACTAATGCCTTTTATTCCCTAATAGGGAGTAGGCGAGGCCTTTATATACCCTATCTAGCTTTTGGAGACTGAGTGGGCAGTTCAATCTCCACCGGTAGCCAATCAGAGATAGCTGGCCCATGTCTATCACTAATTATAGCAGCCACCGATGAAGAGGCTGGCAAACAAGTGCTGCCATCTCTTGGTACCTAACCCTAACAAAATATGTCACTGTCTGAAATAATGTGGGTACTACGGTCGCTTTTCTTGAGTTTTACGGGACGAAAAACCCGAGTTTCCGGGAGGAAAAACCCGCTTGCCTGTGCCAGAGATCGACTAACTCAGGAACCGAGTTAGTCGAATATTATTTTTTCTGCCTATATGTAATATCTCTTTATCTTTACTCTCTTCTATTTTTATTCTATTCCTAATTCCTTATAGCTTTACTCTAATGCACTTTTATCCTTTCTCACTTACTCTACTGCATACTATGATTATCCACCTTCCATATTTACTAGTCAAATGCCTATGAATACTGAAAATTGATTTGTCAGACTGCACCACCAATATATAATTTAATTGGCATAAGACTAAATAAAACTTCAGGTAGATTCCCCTCTCTCTCACGAGAGAAGTTTCTTTTATCAATGTTTACTTTAACAGTCGTGGTTCGTAAGTAACTGAACTGCGTTTTTATTGCTTTAAATTATTTCCCGCTCACAAGTCCGATTTATTTAAGAACAGTGCAGTTGTAAAATAAAAGATCAGGCAGCACTCTTTTAACAAATAATTAAAACACATTTATTTACAAATTATACATGAATTAAACAATAGGGAGACTGCTTTCTCTATCTATTTATAAAATCTTTAGCATAAATTATGACATATTTACTTTAGTGCTAATTAACTTCTTTAACTCACAATCTTATTTTCTCTCCGCTTACAAATTCAACTTATTAAACTCCTGGTTTACTTGCAAAGAGGTTAGCTAACTCTCTGTTAAGAGAGTTAGCTAACCTCTTTGCAATTTTTATATCAACTTCCAATATGCCAATCGATTCTCTTAATGACACTTCTTACTACTATTGAACAATTTCTTAAAAGTCTTTCTATAACCTACTATGAGAGGGAAAATGCAAAAGGTTTGAACTTACAAAAAAACTCTGCAACGCACATTCAGTCAAAAGTCTTTCACTACAATCTTATGGCATTTCTTTCATCTCAGATCTTGAGCTTCCTCAGGAATGTCTGGCTTCAGTAATATCTCATCGGGAAAATAGTGGGCTGTGGACTGCGACCGGCAAAAGGTTGTTCTCCCACAGCGAAAAAGAAAACCTTCCGAGCGAAGCTGCTTCGATAATTTACATCGCCTTTTCTCCTCTGCTATGGCTCGCCAATAATGCCTGGACGATTGCCGTCTCCAATAGCTCGAACTGCCGCCTCAAGAAACTGCCACTGCCACCAACTCACAACCGGGATCCCTCTCTTTGGCGTCTGGAAGCCCTCTCTCTGGCCTGGAATCTCCTCTTTCTGGCAACGCCTGGAACCGGGAAGCCCCTTATGCTTGGCTCAGTCCCTTTTATTTTCTCCGATCTCGGAACCTTGCACTAAGGGTAGTAAACCCCAAAGATTTCGGCATGACTCTTTTATCTTCTTTTAAGTCGGCAAAGGTTGGTCGATTGGTAGAGCCTCTGCTACTAATGGCTCAGTTAAGTAAGTTTGAGCGCGGTTAGTAGTTGGAAGGGGACAATCGTTCGATGCTATTGGCACACTCTCCCTCGATGAGTTTTTGGACTCCCTGGAGGTGTCAAATAATAATAATAATAAGTTTAACCTGCTCTTTGTTATCCTCTGAAACTTGTCTCTAAAACTAGCGGACCTCTTTGATACTTTGCTTCTCCTTTCGGGGCCGCGGAAAGTTCTCTAAACCTAGCGGCACTCTTAGATACTATCTTTAAAGGTGTTAGCGCAGTAAGCAACTCTTATATACAAAACTAGTAAACAACTTTTCCTGCACTCTTACACATAACTATATACATATACAAAGTCCCCCTGGGAAAGCATTGCCTTTGTTTTTGACGTTAAAACAGTAAATACATTCACTTCCCAGGGTTAGCTACATTAATATTTTGCAAAATATTCATAGATAAGGTTATTTACAGTTCTCATGTGACTTGACCTATGTAAAAAATGGATGTAAAGCGCTTTGGTATTTTTAAGCTACATTGAATTTTTACAATGGGAATATACTCCAAACACTAATATAGCATCACTAATTATTAGACAAGCAAATTTTCCCCCCAGAGTAGGATAGTAGGATTTTGTATAGCTTGTCGAGTTCCCCCCCCATATATATGTGTGTGTGTGTGTGTGTGTGTGTGTATAGAGCAACAGAAAGTTTATTTGTAAATATCTTCTTTTGAAAATAAATAATTCAATCTTTTGTTATTACAATACAAACACCTCACATTAAACACTTGTAACCATACCTTGGTATCCAACTTTAATCCTGATATGAAATAGTGCAGTATGATTCAAAGGGATCAATTAACTGTAATATTACAAAAGAAGTGTACACACCAAAATAATAATAGGATTATAGGTTACCATAACCAAGGAATTCTACCTAATTAAACAAATACTTTTGAAAATCAGAACTGGCTGATAATGAAATTCCAATGTTCTCCAGCTACCTAAAACAACCGGACTTCATGTAATTAATCCATGCAGCTAATGAACTATTGCTGTTATTTATTTTTTCCATTAGAAGTCAGGCTAGAGTTGTCTGAATAAAAAATGCAATAATCGACTATTTAGATCAGCATGTAAGTCTAAACAGTCAATTTTTTCTACTACATGGAGTAGGCACAGCATGTAAAGCTAAGCAATACAGCATGTGGAAATTTTGCTTAATCAAGGAAACTCAACTGGCTAACTTCTTGAAAAGGTGTAGGGACAGTGGAATCATTCATACATATATTAACTAAAAATTAAATTTTACACTTCTAAAGATCTTCTTATCTACAGCTGCGCCAACTTTGCTTTACTGAGAAAACAAATCGATGCTATATGTGCTACTCTATCTGTTATCAACGTCACCATTAACACTCTTAATCCTGAACTTTGGACTGTTTTATTATATCAGATAAATCGGCCTATAAAGAATTTCTAAAAGAAACATATTAAGAAATAACAATCTAAGATCTTTTTCTCAGCCACAGAGTCAGCATTTCAAGTTGTGGTTAACCTTTCGTGTAAAAGGCTTAATGAAACAGTCATCAGCATCCTTAGCCTTGGACATGCTTTGTTGTAGCACTGTATCAGGTTCCTTCTTCAGAATAAATGATGTACATAGAATGTGGTATTTGCCACTTGCTTCGTACTATCGTCAACAATATTAAGCTTCACATAGCAAACATCCTTTCTCAGGCTTCGCTGCCTAGAAGAAATCCAACAGTCAACTCCTCTCTCTCTATAAATTATGCAAAGACAGCAGCATAATAATCACTACTGCTGACAAAGGTAATTCTATTGTGGTCATCTATGTCAGTGAATATAATTGGAAGATGAATGAATGTCTTGCTGAGAGAATGATCCTGTACTGCACTACTTGCAAACCAGTAGTTTATAAGTAGTGCAGTACAGGATTATGATCACACTAATTTTCAAAAGAAAATATTAAAAAAGGCTTCTTAAAAATGTCACATCTTGGCTTCCTTTTTTATCACTATTCTTCTTTCTGAAACTCAGTAGAAGTGGCGTTTGCACTCCAGAGCGCTTGACCGCACGACGGAAGGCGTTCGATCCTAGTCGCCGACTAGGGAACTTTTTCTAAGCCTTTTCTCGACCGGTTCCAGAGTTAGTCGATCTCTGGCACGGGCTAGCGGGTTTTTTCCTCCCGGAAACTCTGGTTTTTCATCCCGTAAACTCAAGAAAATCGGCCGTCGAACCCACACTATTTTCAGACATTAAAAAAAAATTGTGTTAGGAACCACCAGATGGTGACACTTACTAGCCGCCTTCTTCACTGCGTGCCGATTAAATAGCAATAGCCTTGGGCCAGCTATCTCTGCTTCGTACCAGTGGAGATTGAACTTCCCACTCAGTCTCCAAAAGTTAAATAGGGCTAAAAAAAAAAAAAAAAAACGACCTCGCCTACTTTCTATTAGGGAACAAAAAAAAAAGATGTTAGCTGATTTTGAAAAATGTTTTTGCCCAGATATCATTGATCTTTTTAATTTTACAAATCATATTAGCTACTTCACTTGGAAAGATACTATTTATAAACAGAGTGAAGAAACAGCCATGAGCTCTCTTGTCTAGCTAATTATTATATATGAAGCATTTTGAAAAAGTTGCTCTCAATACTGCTATTCTGAAACCTATCTAGTTAAGATATACTGATGTGTTCTCTATTTGGCCACACAGCTCAGACTCCTCCTTCTCAACAGAGCACCTAGAATCCAGTTCATCTATAGAAAAGAAAAATAAGGCTGCTCAATGGAATTTTTCTTTCTCAGTTTACAGAAAACCTATCCACACTAGTAGATAGATATATACACAAACTTTCTCATCATCCCCAATCTCAGCAATGTAACATTATTAAAACAATTGTTAATAGAGCCTCCAATTTCTGTTCTCCCGAGGTTGATCTTACTGCCGAACTCTCCTTTATTCACCAGAATTTCCTGTCCCATGGCTACAATGACAAAAGGTCAACAAATTAATTCTTCCTCTCATCTGGTTGACTATAGTAAAGATATCTTTCTCCTTTATATCCAGGGCTACTAAGAAAAAAATAGCCAGAACTCTAAAAAAAAGTAAAATCTCTGCACAGCTTTCAAATCTTTTCTAAAGCTGGCTACTTTCATCAGCGCTCCCAAGGATCCCTATCCCCATCACTTCCAGGTGTTTGTGAAATTCCTTGTTACAACATCATCAAATTCCTGATATGTATCTTCAAGGGGATGTACAGGATTATGATAGTACTACATGAAGAACTTGCATCATTAACAATTTTCCTCTAAATCAATGTTATCTGTCAAGACTCCAACATTATCAGATCTTATATTTCTATCTAATAAAGCACTTTTTACTGTATCAATCCACCTATATCATGATGTTCCTATGGATCGTTTTCCTGTCAACCTGACTCAGAACACTCATATCTGTGGTCTCTAGTCTTTGGTCAAGTGTTTTATTTCTAACCTAGATCTCATATCCACAAATTAAAATTGGTTTGAATGCATTCTTATATATACAACTAATTTAGTGTTTTGATTAATTTCTCGCATATTCCATTTAATTATTCAGTTGCCTTCCTACTTTACCAGCTTTGTTGATTCTGTTGTCTATTTTTCATATTTAATTTACCATCTTTGCTAAAAATCTGCCTAAGTAGTTGAAATGTTTTACTTGTTCTATAGTTTCTCCATTCACGATGCAGTTGATATTTTCAATGTTTATAACTATTTTCATTGTCTTTGTCTTGTTATTGCCGATTTTCATACCAAATTTATTACAACAGTTATTCAGTTTAGTGAGAGAATCTTGCAGACTTGTACTGGATTTATTTAAAAGTATAACGTCATCTGCATATAGTAAAGAGCTGAGATTAACATCTCCAATTTTGATATCAGGTTTAATAATGCTTTCCTTCATAATATGATCTATATAGATAATGTACATCCTTGTTTGAAATCTGACAGCAGATTTAATATCGAACCATCTTCCTGTACTTCAATTCTAACTGCTGACTTACAACTCAAATAAAGATTAAGTACTGCTTGATATAATGTCCCATTCACACCATATAATTATAGCATTTTGAATAGCTTTTCTCTTGGCATCTTGTCATATGCCTTTTGCTGGTCTACAAAACTTAAATACAGATCTTTGTTATATTCCCATGATTTCTCAACTATTTGTCGTAAAGTGAAAATCTGATCCTGACAGCCTTTATATGGCCTGAATCCAACTTGTTCTTCTCTAAGCTTCCCTTCCCTTCCACAATCCTTCTCAACCATACTTGCATAAATCTTACCATGAGCACTAAGTAGGGAAATACCTCTGTAATTCTCACATGCAGTTTTATTTCCCTTTGGGTATTTGGTACTATTATTAAAGTTCTACCCCACTCATCTGGAAATCGTCCCTCTGAACTATGCAGTGCTGCCACCAAGACTTTTATATCTCTATACTTGAGGTACAAAATAATAATAATAAAAAATACATATTTCTAGTGTCGAATATCATCTGCTGCCTTTCCACATTTCAGACATTCCTCATTGCATGCCTGTTGAGTGTTTTTTTACCACTGTGATGTCACACTGCTTGCTTCATTTAGAAATTTTTTGAAGTAATTACTCCATACATCAAGGATCTTTTTCTCCAGTTTTCATATCACTTTCATCATCTGAAATTCCTTTTACTTCACTTTCATCCATTTCTGTGCTTTTTCAAGTCTCCAGAACATTCACCCACCTTCCTTCATTTTGTATATTTTTGCGAGTCTTCCCATGATTTTTGTTTAGCCTGTTACATTTGTCTCTGTATTCTCTAAGAGCACAAGCTGACTTATTTCCCAGGAACTTTCGATACACTTTCTTTTCCTTCACTACTGCTTTAACTTCCTGTATCCACCATGAAGTTCTGATTTTTCTATCCATCCATGCAGACCTCACCAGATGTTTCTTTAGCTGAATCAATCAATGTTTTCTTCACGACTTGCAACTGAATCCCCAAGGTTTGGTTCCTGTTCTCAAACTGTTTCGTTTTTTCTTGAACAATGTGTATTTTAGTCTACAGTTCACATTTGAAAGCTGCTCAACTTTGTTTTAAAACTTTCTTAAATGTTATTCTTTTCAATATGAAATTCAATTTTATCCTGCTCAAGACTAAATGGTGATCACTTCCAATTTCAAATTCTCTATACTCTAGTGTCCTGCACCAGGGAGAAAACATCACTATAACAATAAACATCAACAATAACATAGTCAATGAGACTTTCTTATTCCTTGCTTCTGCTCTCCATGTGAATTTATGCATATTTTTATGTTGGAACATCTTGTTAGTAATAACCAGTCCATGTCCTGAGTATGAAACGATCGTTAGACACAAAAATATTTTTGTGTCTAACGATCGTTTCCTACTCTATTTAGATCCCCAACAAGGACCAACTTTTCTTTTTTCACTGTGTCAGTTGCTTTCTCTAAAGCCTCAAAAAAATTCCTTCATTTCTATCTTAGTAGAACCTTCTGTGGGACTATAGGCACAAATAAGTTTCATTGTCCAGTTCCTCATTCTGGTATTTGTCCACATCACTACTTGATATTGCCTGCCATTCAAGATTAGCCTCGTATTTAGTGTTGAATACTATAGCTTCTTTTCCTCAACTGTTGCTGCCTGAAAATAACATTTTGTATTTATTGCTCAGAAAGATCTCACCAATTTTTGTCTTTTTTGTTTCAGTCACCCCTGTTATTTTGATCTGGTACTTATCTAATTCCTCAGCCAGCTGCATTTCTTTGCCATTCAAGCTTCTTATGCTAACAGTATCAATCTTGAACTCTGTTGTTTCAGGTTTTGTTCCAGTAGCTGACTTTTCACTGTTTGCTCTGGTTCCCTGGCAAAAACATGTCTTTGTTTACTTAGAATATCATGCTGGCTGTGACATTGCCTGTCATGTTGTACAATCATTTTTTTTTTTTTTTTTTTTGTGGTTTAAGCCAATAAGAATACAATTTGGTTGGCTAAATCCCAAATTGCCAGCACATCCTCATTCATTATCTAGACAGATACCTAACAGGGTGGACGAGGTGGTGGTGAGGATTGGACATTAGGTCAGAAGCCCTACTCAGAGGAATTCAACCTATCTAAATCATCCTACAAGGATGATTTAGATAGGTTGAATTCCTCTACATTCTCACTCAATTCTGCATCATCAGCAAAAGACTCAATATTTCCTTACACATAAATAAACATATACATAATGCATAAAATTTATTCATGCAATGGTCTTTGTGGACACTTCTAGTCATGTGTTTCCTCCTGGATTCTGCTGCTTCATATATTACTCTTCAGTATCTGTCCAGCAGCCACCCTCGTATTCATATCACCAACAGTGGAATTGATTTCTGAATGAAGTGTATTATACTCCAACAACCAGCCACAAAATAAAATGTAACAATTAATGAGTAAATTAAAAAAATACAGTATGCCTCCTCTGAAATTTCACCAGGACATAAGAAAAATCATTGGCAGCATTGATACCACTAAGTCTCCTGGTTCTGTTGATATTTCTCCAGTTGTACTAAATACTGGATTATATAAAGAAACTTGTCGAGAATTCATGACTAAATAAACACACGTAAAACTACAGTAATAGGTGTTTTTAATACGTAAATATATTTCGACCTAAGTATCTTAGGATATCGTCAGTACAGTTGAGAACAATACTTGGAATAACATACAGATAGGGTGCATGAATACAATGGAATCCAAATGCGTGCAGCAGCGCTTTCTAGCGTTAAAAAAAAACAAAAAATTAGATTATTTAGATTAAATTAAAATTAAAATATTTTACACAATTTTGTATGACAATTTCCCATACTTTAGGAATGGCAAGAACATCATTGTGGTTTAGATTGGGTCTGTGAAGCAGGGCTTCAGCACTTTCTTTATATAAACGTTCATGTTTGTATGAAGATCTGTGTAGAAGTTTCCCAGTGGATCCTATGGTTTGGGTTTTCAACTCCATGTTGGGAGAGGCCAGATTTCTGCGGCTTGACGAGACGGATGTGATCTTGATATTCAGAGATGCGTTTAAGAACAGATTTGCCTGTTCTTCCCATATTACGACAGTTTACAGGAACATGGTACCTCGTACACGCCAAGTAGTAACAGAGGTGGGAGTTTGTCTTCAGGCAAAGGTAACAAGTTGTAGATCTGGTTGATGGGTTTGCAGGTCGCAGCAAGATTGTATTTTTTCATAATTTTTGAAAGTCACTCTGAGAAGTCTTTGACATAAGGTATGGGAATCCTATGGGCTTATTCTTGTCTAGGTTGATGTGTGAAGTGGCTGATGATTTTTTGAGTAGTTTTAGGATTGTATCCATTTAGAATGGCTGTGTTTTTGATTATTTCCAATTCTTGTTTTAGAGATTCCTCAGAGGAGCAAAATCTGTGCGCTCTAGTTACCAGTGATTTGATGATGCTAAATTTTTGAGAAGGATTATGAGCAGAAGAGTTGTGGATGTAGCAACCTGAAAAGGTCGGCTTTCAATAGACAGAAGTGGAGATGGAACCGTCTTCTTTTCTTTGGATGTGTAAATCCGGGAAAGAGATACCCTGTGGAGATTCTTTTTCTAACGTAAATTTGACGCGGGGGTGAAGGAGGTTTATTTTATCTAGAAACAGATGTAGCTCTTGTTTGGAATGACACCTGACTGCAAAGATGTCATCGACGTAACGTAGCCAGATTTTTTTGGTTTGGGTTGAAACGCGAAAATTTTTCCCTCAAGATCTCCTATAAACAGGTCTGCCAAGTTAGGTGATAAGGGGGAACCCTATAGCTGTTCCCTCCTCTTGCTTGTAGATTTTTTCTTTCTAAGTGAAGTAGCCAGAAGTCATTGTAAATTCGAATAGTTCAACAACATCAGATGGAAATTTTTGAGTTAACAGGTCCGTTGTTTCCTTATGGGAGATATTAGTGAAGAGGGAGACAATGTCTAAGCTAATTAGCATGTCAGTTTCCAACAGTTGAGTGTCTTTTATTTTAGTGTGAAAGTCTGTGGAATTTTTAATTCATGAGGCTGAGTGGCCAATGTGGGGACAAAGAAGGTTAGATAACATTGCTAACTTGTAAGTCGGGCTGCTAATAGAATCAACGACGGGTCTGAGTGGGACGTTGTTCTTGTGAAGTTTGGGTAAACCGTATATTCTAGGAGGTCTAGTGTGGTATGTCTCGAGTTTTTTTACAGTTTCTTCATCTAAAGAAGTTGTTTCATCAAGTAGCTTGTTCAGTTTCTTGAGCTGTCTTTTTGTGGGATCATAATCAAGTTTTGTATAAGTATTTCGATCTCAGAGTAGTAAATTAATTTTTCGGTGATATGACTGAGTATCAAGAACCACAGTGGTATTTCCCTTGTCGGCTCTGGTGATGATTATGTTTTAAGGCGGTAAGAGCGTTCAATTCTGATGGTGGAATATTTAAGTCCGAAGGTTAGGTATCAAAAATTATTTTTGCTATTTCAAAACGAAGTTTGTTGGCTTCAATACCGGAGAGGTGGCCAATGTTTCTTTCGATGTTGTGTATAAAATCTAGATATGGAAAGCATTTTGGAGGAATGGCAAACTTATGACCTCTTGCTAGAACATTTAATTCATCTTCTGTTAGAGGACGGTTAGATAAGTTAACCACCCATTTTTCGGATGGTAATTTGTTGGTATTTTTCTTAGATTGCTTTGACAAATTGAGGTATTTTTTTATGTAGGTTAGTGTTACTTTTATCAAAAGCTTTGGTCTCCGAATTTTTTGAAACACTAATAATCACTTGTAGCAACTCTTGATTTAACGTGTTTGACAATTCTGCTTCTAATTCTATAATTTTTGTGGTACTAAATACTTGTGCTCCAGACATTGTCTCTCTTCAAGCTGTCATCTATCCCACGGCCTGAAAGCAAGTTTTTGCCCATCCTATTCCCAAAAAAGGAAGATAAAAGTCAGCCATCAAACTATCATCCCATTGCTCTGACATCAATACTCTCAAAAATAATGGAAAATGCCATCAATTGCCCATTGCTTCACTACTTGGAGACTCACTGGTTACTTAATGATCATCACTACAGATTCTGCAATTCTTATTCCACAGCAGACCTCTTTGCTATCCTCACCAGTGGAAAAGTTCAGAGAAACTCAAGTGGTTGCTCTTGATATTTCCAAGGCATTTGATCATTGTGGATGCTTTACCAATCTACCATTCTATGGTATTCCTTTCTCCCTCTGTGAATGGATTGTCAGCTTCCTCTCTGGCCTTTCACTGCATTATGGCAGATGGTTTCCTATCATCAGATTTCTCAATTAATGCTGGTGTATCCCAGGGTTCAGTACTGTCACCTAGGCTCTTCCTCCTGTACATTAATGATCTCTCCCTGATATCTAGTCCTACCCCTAGCTTTGCTGATGACAGTACTTTACACTCCTTTTTTTTTTTTTTTCATTTACAAAACCTTGTGCTCAGGTACTCATGCTTCAAGATCTTTAACCAATCTCATGAACACTGATCTCCTTTTCATTCTCGAGTGCTGTGAGGATAACCTGCTGAATTTTAATGCTACCAAAATGGTGCTGTATCATTTCTAAAAAGAAAGACCATATAAAGACCATAGCTTTTTCAGCCTCCAAAAAATTTGGTATTCTTTTCCGTTCCAAACAGTACTTCTCCTGCTCACCTCTTGACACTAAGGCTCAAATCTGCCAACGTTTAGAATACTGGACTGTATACAGAAGTGAGCAGTTCACTTAACTGATGAGCCCTCCATCACCACTCTCTTCAGTCACTTTCCCCAAAACGTTCTGATGCTGCATTACATCTCTCTTACAGGTATTTTTATGGGCCCTGCTCCTCTGAACTAGCTGCTAAAATCCTTACACTTTCCTGTTCTCATATACAAACACGAGCAGTTGCCCAGTCAACAACCATTTACAGTTCAACTCCAAACTCATCAAACCAACTTCTCCTCATCCTCTGCCTTCATTTCCTATATCTTTGCTCTTTGGAACAGCCTTCCCCAATGACTATAACCTTCAGGTTTCCAAAAAGCACATTAACACACTCCTCTCTTCCATCTCTCACTTAGTGTCATAGGTCTCAGGAACCTTTGCTATGTGGGGCTATATATATAAAATGATGCTGGCCACAACTTTTTTCTGAGTAAAAGAGCAAGGAATAGTGATGTAATCATATCCTCTTATCTAAATCAACTGGCTCCAGCACTGGTGCCTTCAGAGAAAAGTATGGTGATAGGAATTACCTCCTTGCATGACTGTTACTATGGTATTATCTGTTTTTGATACAGTAATTGTGGTACTATATATTAAAATAATTAAGATTGGTAAAAACAATTTTGATGGGTTGATTTCAATGTTGTCTTCTGGAAAGTAAATGCTATTCACATGAGCGAGATTAAAAAAAAATGTCTCAAGCTTTTGTCAAGATTATCAGTAGCCTGTAATAATTGTGAGTGAAATGTAACACAGATTTCTGTTTATCAATTCATACTTAAAGATGTTCCTTCTATTTAACTGAATATTTGTGAGAAATTCGGACAACAATCTATGGACTTCTGACTATTCACTGTGTCTATAAAGAATCGGCATCAATCAACGATCCCTTTTTTTCAAGTTGAGAAAGAGAGGGTTTGGTTATTACAGAAAATCAGGAGTCAGCAATGATCCTCTTTTCAAATGTGTATGTAGGGTGTTTTAATTGCATGTGCATTTATGTGTAAATCACTGCAATCCTCCAAATATATCAGTTCTGATAAATATAAGGAAAAAAACCCAGATCTATATATTATTCTTCTTTGTGGGAAGCCAAATCAATTGGAACAGGAATTAGATAATGAATAAAAATGTTTTAATTCTCTCAGGATAAATATTACACAGGCTGAATAATTAAAAAGTTTATTACAGAACTGTATTTACAACTAGATGAAAATATTTACTTGCGACAAAATGTATGAACAGAGGGGTAAAAAAAAAACAATCTGAAGAAGCATAGCAAGTGTAAATTTAATGAGCATGATAAGCTATGTGCCATACTTATTTAGAAGATATCTCAAATGATGATTTGAAAAAAGTGAATTTTTCAAGTGGCAATTTTTAGGTATATGAGACAAAAATTCGAAGTTTTACCCTTAATTCTGTTGTAAATGATGATGACTTTTTATTATAACTACAGTTTTTTTTTTGCAGGTAATATGTACACTTAATGGAGGGACAATAACATACTTTTCACGTCAGTCTTGTTTTGCTCTTGTCCAAAAAAATGATTAAAAACAACAGAAAGCTTGATTACCATTATGCACAACTTCATTGTTTGAGACATGTGATGCAACAATGTAGACTGTAATCTTCACTAAAACAGCTAAACATACTGCAAAGAAATTATAAAACAAATATACACACAAAATTTTAAACAGATCAACCCGAGAGATCATTGGCTTCATAAAGTGTTTGATCATAGAGTTCTGCCTTAACAATACGTCCACCAAAATACCTCCCATTGAGAGCATCTCTTGCCATTCCAGCCTCTGTAAATAAACAAATATTTTTTTATTACAGCAAACATATGACTCACATGAATATCTCTCCCTCCATTTTAAATGCCAAAAGATTTGCAAACTGAACTGGAATAATACTAATACTGTTAACTGATTTTAATTTAATATACAATGTATATGTGTCAAGTGAGCAATGAAATATGGGAACCACCAATTATTTAGAATCATGAAAAACAAGCAAACAATTATGTAATAATGCACAATGTCGGGGTGCTTAAGGGTCAAAGCTGTATAACTGAGAGGAGACCTCCACATAGCCTTTAAAGGAATGCGGAGAACCGACCAGGGCTTCTGACCTAATGTCCAATCCTCACCTTCTCGTGGTGCACCCTGTTGGGTATCTACTTGGATACTGAACGGACGAGGATGGGCTGGCAATTTGGGATTTAGCCGACCAAATTGTATTCTTATTGGTTAAACCAAAATATAGAATGATGGTACAACATGACAAAATTTCATGCCGGCTGGGGCGTCGCCCGGTTAAACAAGGCCCCCGTTGTTTTCGCCAGGGAACCAGGGCGAACAGCGAAAAGTCAGCTACTGGAACAAATCTGAAAATAAATCCCAACTCAACATCACCAGAGTTAAAGATCGGTACTATCAACGTAAGAAGCCTGAATGGCAAAGAAATGGAGCTAGCTGAGGAATTAGATAAGTACCAGATCGACATAATAGGGGTGACTGAAACAAAAAAGACCAAAACTGGTGAGCTCTTTCTGAGCAATAAATACAAAATGTTATATTCAGGCAATGACAATCAAGGAAAAGAAGGAGTAGCCATAGTATTCAACACAAAATACGAGGCTAATCTTCTTGAATGGCAGGCAGTCTCAAGTAGAGTAATGTGGGCAAATATGAGAATGGGGAACTGGACAATGAGACTTATTTGTGCCTATGGTCCCACAGAAGGTTCTACTAAGGTAGAAGTGGAGGAATTTTTTGAGGCTTTAGAAAAAGCAACTGACACAATGAAAAATGAAAAGTTGGTCCTTGTTGGGGATCTAAATAGCAGAGTAGGAAATGATTGTCAGACATACAAAAATATTTTGGGAAAATTTGGAGAAAAGAGCAAAGCTAATAATAATGGCAAATATCTGTTGGATTTCTGCTCAGGACATGGACTGGTCATTACTAACACCATGTTCCAACATAAAAATGTGCACAAATTCACATGGAGAGAAGAGGCTAGGAATAAGAAAAGTCTCATTGACTATGTTATTGTTGATAGTGATGTTTTCTTCCTGGTGCAGGACACCAGAGTGTACAGAGGATTTGAAATTGGAAGTGATCACTATTTAGTCTTGAGCAGGATAAAATTGAATTTCATATTGAAAAGAATAACATGTAAGAAAGTTTTAAAGCAAATAAAAGTTGAGCAGTTCTCAGATGTGAACTGTAGACTAAAATACACAAAGATTATTGAAGAAAAAATGAAAGAGTTTGAGAACAGGAAACAAACCTTGGAGATTCAGTGGCAAACTCTGAAGAAAACATTGATTGATTCTGCCAGAGAGGCATGTGGTGAGGTTGTTTGTAAGGATAAAAAAATCAGAACTCCCTGGTGGACACAGGAAGTTAAAGAGGCAGTGAAGGAAAAGAAGAAAGCATACCAAAAGTTCCTGGCAAATAAGTCAGCTTTTGCTCTTAGAGAATATAGAGACAAATGCAAGAATGCTAAACACTGTGTAAAACTAGCTAAACAAAAGTCATGGGAGGACTTTGGCAAGAATATAGAAAATAAATATCAAGAAGGTGGCAAAATATTCTGGAGGTTGTTGAAGAAACTTAAGAATGGAGGAAAGAGTGCTGTAAAAGGAATTAGAGATGATAAAGGTGACATGAAAACGGGAGAAAAAGATATCCTTGAAGTATGGAGTAATTACTTTGAAAAACTGCTAAATGAAACAAGCAGTGATGACAGCACATTGGTAAAAAACACTGACCAGGCATGCAGTCAGGAATACATATCCATACTTGAAGTAGAAAAAGCCATCAAAGGCTTGAAATGTGGAAAGGCAGCAGGAGTAGATGATATTCGACCAGAAATGCTGAAGTATGGTGGTATAAGAGTATTACAGTGGCTGCACTGCATAGTTCAGAAAGCCTGGACAGAGGGACGAATTCCCGATGATTGGAGTAGAGCTCTCATAGTACCCATATATAAAAAGGGAAATAAAACTGAATGTGAGAATTACAGAGGTATTTCTCTACTGAGTGTTCCTGGCAAGATCTATGCAAGTATACTTGAGAAACGGTTGAGAAGAATTGTGGAAGAAAAGCTTGGTGAAGAACAAGCTGGATTCAGGCCAAATAGAGGCTGTCAGGATCAGATCTTCACTTTACGACAAATAGTCGAGAAAGCATGGGAATATAACAAAGTTCTGTATTTAAGTTTTGTCGATCTGGAAAAGGCATATGACAAGGTGCCAAGAGAGAAGCTATTCAATACGCTGCAGTTATATGGTGTGAATGGGGCATTATACCAAGCAATACTTAGTCTTTATTTGAGTTGTAAGTCAGCAGTCAGAATTGAAGGAAGTACAGGAAGATGGTTTAATGTTAAATCTGGTGTGAGACAAGGATGTACATTATCCCCTCTGTTATTCATTATCTATATGGATCACATTATGAAGGAAAGTGGTATTAAACATGATATCAAAATTGGAGATGTTAATGTCAGCTCTTTGCTTTATGCAGATGATGTTATACTTCTAAATAAATCTGCTACAAGTCTGCAAGATTCTCTGACTAAATTGAATAGCTGTTGTAATAGATATGGTATGAAGGTCAGCAATAAAAAGACAAAGACAATGAAAATAGGCAGAATCATTGAAAATGTCAACTGTGTTGTGAATGGAGAACCTGTGGAACAAGTAAAACATTTCAGCTATTTAGGCACGATTTTTACTGAAGATGGTAAATTAAATATAGAAATAGACAACAGAATCAGCAAAGCTGGTATGGTGGGAAGTCAATTGAATAAATTCATATGGAATAAGAGAGAAATTAGTCGGAACACTAAATTAGCTGTATACAAGACAGTGTTCAAACCAGTTTTAACTTATGGATCTGAGAGCTGGGTCAGAAGTAAAACACTTGACCAAAGACTAGAGACCACAGATATGAGAGTCCTGAGAAAGATTATAGGCGTGAACAGATGGCAACAATGGCAATATCATATTAAAAACGAGGATATTAGGAAAGAACTTGACATTGTCAGCATCCAGGAATGCGTTAGCAGAGCTAATCTCAGGTGGTATGGTCACTTAAATAGAATGGGCGAGGAAAGATTAGCAAAACAAGTGTTCTCTGCCAGGGTGGCAGCAAAACGACCCAGAGGAAGGCCAAGATATAGGTGGATTGATACGATACAAAGTGCTTTAGACGATAGAAATATAAGATCTGATAATGTTGGAGTCTTGACAAGTAACAGACTGATTTGGAGGAAAATTGTAGATAGGAAATTAATAATGATGTAATCTTTTTTCATGTAGTACTATCATATCCTGTACACCCCTTGAGGGTACATGGCAGGAATTTGATGATGATGATGATGATGATGCACAATGTCTACCGTATTTACCCGAATATAACTCGCCCTCGCATCCCTGATTTTACTTTATGAGAAAATAAATTAAAAGGTTTCGCATATACCTCGCACAAGAAAAACAAGTTTCAGATATTTTGGAATTCAGTTGAAGAGAATCAGCATTTCAACTCATTGGCTTGCTTTTGTTAAGTCGAGGAATCTTCTGTCAATGAAAGTGAGCCGACATTGGATCACAAGATTCATGAAGAGGAAAAGTATTTCCCTTCGTAGAAGGACATCCATTGCCAAAGAATGCTGAAAGATTTCAAGGATCAAGTGATGGATTTTTATCACAATGTGATTCAACTTAGGAAGAGCAATAACTATCCGTTAGCACAAATAGCCAATGTTGATCAAATATCCCTCAATTTAGACATGCAGCACCAAACAACAATAACAGAAAAAAGATGAAAAAAAGTTGCCTCCTTATGTAATATTCAAAAGGAAAACAATGCTGAAGAGAAAATTTCTCCCTGGAATTTGTGTAAGAGTTCAAAAAAAAAGGATGGATGGACACTACAATGATTCAAGATTGGATTAGAACAGTTTGGGACCTTCTCCTCCTTAACACCCGGCTCTCCTCGTGAGGGATAGTTTCCATTATTCCTGGTGGTCTTACACCTTGTCTATAACCCTTGGTTGTATTGCTCAACAAACCATCCAAGGACTACATACAAAAATTCTACATGGAGTGGATGGCAGCTATGACCTGACTCTGGCAAGGAAGATCAAGAGACCATCATTAGAACGGTTGCACAACTGGATTTTGAGAGCTAGGGACATGATTTTGGCAGAAAAAATTGCCAAGAGTTTTCTAAAAACTGGCATCTCTAACAGCCTGGATGGGAGTGAAGATGACATTACACCAATCCCTCGATTAGCGCGCCTAATGCATTTTTAAAACAGGCACATTAATTGAAAACGCACTAATCGAATATAGTAACCAACGGGAAAAAGTATAATTCATTCCTCAAATTTCTTTTTTGAACCTTAATTTTTTTTATAAAATAATTAAGATATGTCTCAGGGCTTAATTAAAGGAAAACCATGAAGCTGAAAGACAATAAAACATATTCAGAATATAAATTTCATTATTCTACTTCTTAACAAAGAATTGAGCTAACGTAGTTTGGCGGGCATTTTGTTTCTTTTTTTCATACAGCGGATGGTATGGTCATTTTTGCCCCTTCTACAAATTTTACTGCTTATCTCTTCATCAGGGTCAGCCTCTAAGCATTGCTGCTTAAAAACTTCAATTGTACGAAAAATATTTTCAAATTATTTCTGTGAAATCTCTTTTGGCTGAATATCAGTGGTTAAATTTTCTTCATATTCTTTGGAATCTTCCCACTGATGCATTTAAAATTCACAGGTTGGAATCACTCAATTCTTCAGAAGGAAATTCAATTAACTCTTCGACATTATCATTGAAGAGAAAAAAGAAATGAAGGGCATACGAATTGGTTGCCAACACGTGAAATCATGCTTTACAGATAAAATTTCCCAACTGTTATACAAGCAAAATGGTTACCACTTTAAAAACTACAATGATCATAAAAGAGAAGTTAATTTTCTGACGTGTAATAATAAACAACTCATCCCAGAATACGGATTGATTATCCTATTATCGGAATGGATTCTCCTTTTTGTGACATGCGCAGAAGTGTCGAAGGGTGTAGAATCTATGTGAGTACTATAGCAGACGACATAAATTTTGGTGGTAAAAATTTGGAACATAGTATACATAGTGTACATGGAAGTGGTGTAGTATGCCATTAAAAATAACTTTATAAGATGTTTTAAATTGGTAACTAAATTATTTCAGATTTTTTTGAAATAATTCAGTTACCAATTTAAAACATCTTATAAAGTTATTTTTAATGGCATACTACACCACTTCCATGTACACTAAGTATACTATGTTCCAAATTTTTACCACCAAAATCTGAAAACAAACCCCAACTCAACATCACCAGAGTTAAAGATCGGTACTATCAACGTAAGAAGCCTGAATGGCAAAGAAATGGAGCTAGCTGAGGAATTAGATAAGTACCAGATCGACATAATAGGGGTGACTGAAACAAAAAAGACCAAAACTGGTGAGATCTTTCTGAGCAATAAATACAAAATGTTATATTCAGGCAATAACAATCAAGGAAAAGAAGGAGCAGCCATAGTATTCAACACAAAATATGAGGCTAATCTTCTTGAATGGCAGTCAGTCTCAAGTAGAGTAATGTGGGCAAATATGAGAATCGGGAACTGGACAATGAGACTTATTTGTGCCTATGGTCCCACAGAAGGTTCTACTAAGGTAGAAGTGGAGGAATTTTTTGAGGCTTTAGAAAAAGCAACTGACACAATGAAAAAGGAAAAGTGGGTCCTTGTTGGGGATCTAAATAGTAGAGTAGGAAATGATTGTGAGACATACAAAAATATTTTGGGAAAATTTGGAGAAAAGAGCAAAGCTAATAATAATGGCAAATATCTGTTGGATTTCTGCTCAGGACATGGACTAGTTATTACTAACACCATGTTCCAACATAAAAATGTGCACAAATTCACATGGAGAGAAGAGGCTAGGAATAAGAAAAGTCTCATTGACTATGTTATTGTCGATAGTGATGTTTTCTCCCTGGTGCAGGACACCAGAGTGTACAGAGGATTTGAAATTGGAAGTGATCACTATTTAGTCTTGAGCAGGATAAAATTGAATTTCATATTGAAAAGAATAACATGTAAGAAAGTTTTAAAGCGAATAAAAGTTGAGCAGCTCTCAGATGTAAACTGTAGACTAAAATACAGAAATATTATTGAAAAGAAAATGAAAGAGTTTGAGAACAGGAATCAAACCTTGGAGATTCAGTGGCAAACTCTGAAGGAAACATTGATTGATTCTGCCAGAGAGGCATGTGGTGAGGTTGTGTGCAAAGATAAAAAAATCAGAACTCCCTGGTGGACACAGGAAGTTAAAGAGGCAGTGAAGGAAAAGAAGAAAGCATATCAAAAGTTCCTGGCAAATAAGTCAGCTTTTACTCTTACAGAATAAAGAGACAAACGTAAGAAACCTAAACAGTGTGTAAAACTAGCTAAACAAAAGTCATGGGAGGACTCTGGAAAGAATATAGAAAATAAATATCAAGAAGGTGGCAAAATATTCTGGAGGTTGTTGAAGAAGCTTAGGAATGGAGGAAGGAGTGCTGTAAAAGGAATTAGAGATGATAAAGGTGAAATGAAAACAGGAGAAAAAGATATCCTTGAAGTATGGAGTAATTACTTTGAAAAACTGCTAAATGAAACAAGCAGTGATGACAGCACAGTGATAAAAAACACTGACCAGGCATGCAGTCAGGAATACATATCTATACTTGAAGTAGAAAAAGCCATCAAAGGCTTGAAATGTGGAAAGGCAGCAGGAGTAGATGATATTCGACCAGAAATGCTGAAGTATGGTGGTATAAGAGTCTTACAGTGGTTGCACTGCATAGTTCAGAAAGCCTGGACAGAGGGACGAATTCCCGATGATTGGAGTAGAGCTCTCATAGTACCCATATATAAAAAGGGAAATAAAACTGAATGTGAGAATTACAGAGGTATTTCCCTACTGAGTGTTCCTGGCAAGATCTATGCAAGTATACTTGAGAAACGGTTGAGAAGAATTGTGGAAGAAAAGCTTGGTGAAGAACAAGCTGGATTCAGGCCAAATAGAGGCTGTCAGGATCAGATCTTCACTTTACGACAAATAGTCGAGAAAGCATGGGAATATAACAAAGATCTGTATTTAAGTTTTGTCGATTTGGAAAAGGCATATGACAAGGTGCCAAGAGAGAATCTATTCAATACGCTGCAGTTATATGGTGTCAATGGGGCATTATATCAAGCAATACTTAGTCTTTATTTGAGTTGTGAGTCAGCAGTTAGAATTGAAGGAAGTACAGGAAGATGGTTTAATGTTAAATCTGGTGTGAGACAAGGATGTACATTATCCCCTCTATTATTCATTATCTATATGGATCACATTATGAAGGAATGTGGTATTAAACCTGATATCAAAATTGGAGATGTTAATGTCAGCTCTTTGCTTTATGCGGATGATGTTATACTTCTAAATAAATCCGCTACAAGTCTGCAAGATTCTCTGACTAAATTGAATAGCTGTTGTAATAGATATGGTATGAAGGTCAGCAATAAAAAGACAAAGACAATGAAAATAGGCAGAATCATTGAAAATGTCAACTGTGTTGTGAATGGAGAACCTGTGGAACAAGTAAAACATTTCAGCTACTTAGGCACAATTTTTACTGAAGATGGTAAACTAAATATAGAAATAGACAACAGAATCAGCAAAGCTGGTATCGTGGGAAGTCAATTGAATAAATTCATATGGAATAAGAAAGAAATTAGTCGGAACACTAAATTAGCTGTATACAAGACTGTGTTCAAACCAATTTTAACTTATGGATCTGAGAGCTGGGTCAGAAGTAAAACACTTGACCAAAGACTAGAGACCGCAGATATGAGAGTCCTGAGAAAGATTAGAGGCGTGAACAGATGGCATCAATGGCAATATCATATTAAAAATGAGGATATTAGGAAAGAACTTGACATTGTCAGCATCCAGGAATGCGTTAGCAGAGCTAATCTCAGATGGTATGGTCACTTAAATAGAATGGGAGAGGAAAGATTAGCAAAACAAGTGTTCTCTGCCAGGTTGGCAGGAAAACGACCCAGAGGAAGACCAAGATTGATACGGTACAAAGTGCCTTAGACGATAGAAATATAAGATCTGATAATGTTGGAGTCTTGACAAGTAACAGACTGATTTGGAGGAAAATTGTAGATAGGAAGTTAGTAATGATGTAATTTTTTCATGTAGTACTGTCATATCCTGTACACCCCTTGAGGGTACCTGGCAGGAATTTGATGATGATGATGATGATGATGATGACTAAATTATTTCATTCTGATGAGTAATTTTTTAAAATAGTTAGCCATAAGAATGTACAGACGGAAAATTTTTAAACTCTAACTTTTATTTTTAAGATGTATACAGGAGCACTAATTGAATTTGGGTATAAAAAAAAATGACGTACTAATCGGGTGCGCATTAACTGCTGGATTACTGCATTTGGGTAGAAGACTTTGACAATGCCTATGAGGAAACCGATCTCGAAACCAAAAGTAGTAAAAGTGAATAGGAGATTCTTGGTAAGTCATACTCTTGTTTAGTTTTTTTTAAATCATGATGACTTCATGATTCTGAATTGATAAAGGGACAAGCAATAATGAAACAGTTTGTTTTAATTTAATTACAGAAGCATTATCACTGAAGATTTGAATATATCACGTGATGAAGGCGAGTATCCGATCGTGTAAATAATGTTGATAATTAAAATTTAAATGCATTCATTTTATAAATAATGTGAGAAATTATAAATTATAACTACATTAATTAAATTTTTTCCTGCAAATCCCTGCACCACGATTTTTTTAACTTTAATTTTGGGGAAAAATGTGCAAGTTATATTCGAGTAAATACATTAGTAAATTTCATTCTTACATCCATCTTCATCATCATCAAATTCCTGCAATGTACTCTCAAGGAGTGTACAGGATATGATAGTACTACATGAAAAAAATTACATCATTACTAACTTCCTATCAACAATTTACCTCCAAATCAGTCTGTTACTTGTCAAGACTCCAACATTATCAGATCTTATATTTCTATCGTCTAAGGCACTTTGTACCATATCAATCCACCTATATCTTGGTCTTCCTCTGGGTCGTTTTGCTGCCAACCTGGCAGAGAACACTTGTTTTGCTAATCTTTCTTTGCTCATTCTGTTTAAGTGACCATACCACCTGAGATTAGCTCTGCTAACACATTCCTGGATGTTGACAATGCCAAGTTCTTTCCTAATATCCTTGTTTTTAATATGATATTGCCATTGATGCCATCTCTTCACGCCTCTAATCTTTCTCAGGAATCTCATATCTGCGGTGTCTAGTCTTTGGTCAAGTGTTTTAAATCTGACCCAACTCTCAGATCCATAAGTTAAAATCGGTTTGAACACTGTCTCGTATACAGCTAATTTAGTGTTCCAACTAATTTCTCTCTTATTCCATATGAATTTATTCAATTGACTTCCCACCATACCAGCTTTTCTGATTCTGTTGTCTATTTCCATATTTAATTTACCATCATCACTAAAAATCGTGCCTAAGTAGCTGAAATGTTTTACTTGTTCCACAGGTTCTCCATTCACAACACACTTGACATTTTCAATGATTCTGCCTATTTTCATTGTCTTTGTCTTTTTACTGCTGACCTTCATACCATATCTATTACAACAGCTATTCAATTTAGTCAGAGAATCTTGCAGACTTGTAGCAGATTTATTTAGAAGTATAACATCATCCGTAAAGCAAAGAACTGACATTAACATCTCCAATTTTGATATCATGTTTAATACCATATTCCTTCATAATGTGATCCATATAGATAATGAATAACAGAGGGGATAATGTACATCCTTGTCTCACACCAGATTTAACATTAAACCATCTTCCTGTGCTTCCTTCAATTCTAACTACTGACTTACAACTCAAATAAAGACTAAGTATTGCTTGATATAATGCCCCATTCACACCATATAACTGCTGCATATTGAACAGCTTCTCTCTTGGCACCTTGTCATATGCCTTTTCCAAATCGACTAAACTTAAATACAGATCTTTGTTACATTCCCATGCTTTCTCGACTATTTGTCATAAAGTGAAGATCTGATCCTGACAGCCTCTATTTGGCCATCCAGCTTGTTCTTCACCAAGCTTCTCTTCCACAATTCTTCCCAACCGTTTCTCAAGTATGGCCAGGAACACTCAGTAGGGAAAATACCTCTGTAATTCTCACATTCAGTTTTATTTCCCTTTTTATATATGGGTACTATTAGAGCTCTACTCCAATTATTGGGAATTCGTCTCTCTGTCCAGCCTTTCTGAACTATGCAGTGCAGTCACTGTAAGACTTTTTTTATATCACAATATTTCAGCATTTCTAGTCGAATATCATCTAATCCTGTTGCCTTTTCACATTTCAAGCCTTTGATGGCTTTTTCTACTTCAAGTATGGATGTGTATTCTTGACTTATGCCTGTTAAGTGTTTTTTACCACTGTGCTATCACTGCATGTTCCATTTAGCAATTTTTCGAAGCAATTATTCCATACTTCAAGTATATCCTTTTCTCCTGTTTTGTAACTTTTATCATCTCTAACTCTTTTACAGCACTCTTTCCTCCATTTCGCTTCTATAACAACCTCCAGAATATCCTACCACCTTCTTGAAATTTATTTTCTATGTTCTTGCCAAAGTCCTCCCATGACTTTTGTTTAGCTAGTTTTACACAGTATTTAGCTTTCTTACATTTGTCTCTCTGTATTCTCTAAGAGCACAAGCTGACTTATTTGCCAGAAACTTTTGATATGCTTTCTTCTTTTCCTTCACTGACTCTTTTACGTCTTGTGTCTCCACCATGGAGTTCTGATTTTTCTATCCTTGCAGACAACCTCACCACATGCCTCTCTGGCTGAATCAATCAGGGTTTTCTTCAAGGTTTGGTTCCTGTTCTCAAACTCTTTCACTTTTTCTTCAATAATCTTTGTGTATTTTAGTCTACAGTTCACATCTGAGAGCTGCTCAACTTTTATTCGCTTTAAAACTTTCATAGATGTTATTCTTTTCAGTACAAAATTCAATTTTATCCTGCTCAAGACTAAATAGTGATCGCTTCCAATTTCAAATCCTCTGTACACTCTGGTGTGCTGCACCAGGGAGAAAACATCACTATCAACAATAACATAGTCAATGAGTCTTTTCTTATTCCTTGCTTCTTCTCCTATTGTGAATTTGTACACATTTTTATGTTGGAACATGGTGTTAGTAATAACCAGTCTATGTCCTGAGCAGAAATCCAACAAATATTTGCCATTATTATTAGCTTTGCTCTTTTCTCCAAATTTTCCCAATATATTTTTGTATGTCTGACAATCATTTCCTACTCTGTTATTTAGATCCCCAACAAGGACCAACTTTTCCTTTTTCATTGTGTCAGTTGCTTTTTTTAAAACATCAAAAAATTCTCCCACTTCTACCTTAGTAGAACCTTCTGTGGGACCATAGGCACAAATAAGTTTCATTGTCCAATTTCCCATTCTCATATTTGCCCACATCACTCTACTTGAGACTGCCTGCCATTTAAGAAGATTAGCCTCGTATTTTGTGTTGAATACAATGGCTACTCCTTTTCCTTGATTGTTATTGCCTGAATATAACATTTTGTATTTATTGCTCAGAAAGATCTCACCAGTTTTTGTCTTTTTTATTTCAGTCACCCCTATTATATCGATCTGGTACTTATCTAATTCCTCAGCTAGCTCCATTTCTTTGCCATTCAGGCTTCTTATCTTGAATTCCAAGATAAGAAGGAAAATCTGAGTTGGGGTGTGTGTGCTTTCAGATTTGTTTCAATAGCTGACTTTTCGCTGTTCGCCCTGGTTCTCTGGCGAAAACAACGGGAGCCTTGTTTAATTGGGCGATGCCCCAGCCGACATGAAATTTTGTCATGTTTACCACCATTTTCTATATTTCGATAATAAATTTATCCCTGGATAAAATATAGTTGTAATTCCCCCCCCCCCCCCAATTTAACAGTCTGTGCAATGAAACAAGATCATCGATAATGTATATTTCATTTGGATGAATGAAAAGAATTTATAATTCTTCAATGTCAAATATAAGTATTACAAATTCCACACATGATCATAAGTTGAATGTTAGTTAGTATATCTATTTTTGAGAAGGATAATTCAGGTTTATGGAAAAAAACTGTCATCTGTGTGAAAACCAACAAACATCATAGAAAATGTACCTTACATACTGATGAGATACAAACCCAGCTCTTTTCAACCCGAAGGACATTTGTTCTTTATCAAAGATGTGATCTAGATAGACAAAAGTCTATCTACATCACATCTTAGCCAAGCCATGAATATGAAGTTGATCCTCATCTTGCAGTAAACAAAGTGCCAACAAAGGAGAATTTAACAATACAGTGTTTCTTAATGTTATACTGAAACAAATAATAGAGCCTCCATATCTCAGTTGGTATAGACAAAGCCCTCTGGTTGGGATTTGAATCCTGTCTAGGACACAATGGACTTTTCAACTAAAAGTGAGTTAGCCAGTCTTATAGAGGTAGAGTTTTCTTCCCACATCCAGACTGCTGATTTTCATATCAAATTTGTAATAGCAGTAATTATCCAACTTTGTTAAAGAGTAATTAAGACAAATTGATTTATTTAGGAGTATAACACCATCTGCATGACCCTTTTTTTTAACATCAGTCATTTATTTAGAAACTAATATTGGACTAGTTTCTCACATTAAAACTGGTGGCTTTGTCAGAGTTTTAAATAAAGCATAAAAAATGCGTTAAAATAGATAACAAAGTTATCTATTTTTATGTAGAATTCTAAAAAATTATTATAAAAGAAGATAAAAATGATTTGTTCTAAAGCTTGAATGTGAAGTCGCATGCCATGCGTTAGCTGTCATCATGAAAAGACTAGCTGATTGTTGGCAAAATTGAAATCCGAGAGACTGAAGGATTTGATGAGAGATTTACAGATGACATTTAATATAAGACCTTATTCCTGTTCAAAGATCAGTGTGAATGGATAACTGTAACAGATTCCTTTAAAAATAGAGAATAAAAGTTTTCTTCCAAATAAGGCATAGTAGAAATATCTCAGCTTACCATATGGTTAGTAGATGAGGTATGGTGGCCAGACCCTTATATTTTATGCTCACCATCTCCTATGTGCTCTTTCTTTCTCAATTCAAATTCATGTTTTATTTGTACGATATAGGCTAGAGCACGAGCATGGCATTCAATATACTCTTGGATGTTTGTAAAAATGGATGCTGTCCTTAGGAGACCTGGGTAGGCTGCAAACTATTTGAACAGGCTTAAAAGTCACTCTTTGATTATGATCTTCAATTTGAAAACAGAGGCAATCCTTGTGGATAGAATGCCAATGTATGGAATGGTGACTGAATCATAATATTGGATATTCTGGTTATGAAGAGAAGAATGATGAAGGCTCAGAGTTCATCTTAAATTTATCTTAATTTTTTGTAAAATGCAATGTGACTGATTCTCAAGGGTCTGGATGATACCTAGCTTTTCAGAAGGTGAAGGGATGAAGCATTTTATTTTGAAATCATCCCTCTCTTTATAAACATAACATCCAATATAGGGATACAATCACCATTATATACATAGGCAATCTATCCATTATAACTGTTTCTCTTTTGAAAGATCAATAACATCAGAGCAATTTTCAAACGTATTCAAACATTTTGCAGCCTACTCAGATCTCCTAAAACTCTTTTTACAAACACCCAGGAACATATAGAATACCATGCTCACATGGTTTATCATACATAGGACAAACAAGATGCAGGTTTGAAGTGAGAAAGAAAGAACCATAGGAAATGTTGAGCATAAAAGAATTTTATTTTACTTTTATAGATAGGCGTTACAAGAACTCTGATTGCTTCACTCGTCCAACTTCAACTTTCAACAGGTCTTCTGAATTATGTAATGCAACTACTGTAAAACTAATACTCCATATTTGGGATGGCTTTTTCTATGTAAAGTATTGACGTACCCTTGGTTGTATTCTTGAGAAATTTCTAGCACTGGTTGTTTCGTTTAGCACTCAAAGTAAATATCAAGACATCCAGAATCTTTATTCTCAGATTTTGAATCACCTATTTCATTTCAGAATCCTTTTACAACAATCTTTTCATCATCATCAAATTCCTGCCATGTACCCTCAAGGGGTGTACAGGATATGATAGTACTACATGAAAAAAATTACATCATTATTAATTTCCTATCTACAATTTTCCTCCAAATCAGTCTGTTACTTGTCAACACTCCAATATTATCAGATCTTATATTTCTATCGTCTAAAGCACTTTGTACCGTATCAATCCACCTATATCTTGGTCTTCCTCTCGGTCGTTTTCCTGCCAACCTGGCAGAGAACACTTGTTTTGCTAATCTTTCCTCGCCCATTCTGTTTAAGTGACCAGACCACCTGAGATTAGCTCTGCTAACGCATTCCTGGATGCTGACAATGTCAAGTTCTTTCCTAATATCCTCGTTTTTAATATGATACTGCCATTGATGCCATCTGTTCACGCCTATAATCTTTCTCAGGACTCTCATATCTGAAGTCTCTAGTCTTTGGTCAAGTGTTTTACTTCTGACCCAGCTCTCAGATCCATAAGTTAAAACTGGTCTGAACACTGTCTTGTATACAGCTAATTTAGTGTTCCGACTAATTTCTCTCTTATTCCATATGAATTTATTCAATTGACTTCCCACCATACCAGCTTTGCTGATTCTGTTGTCTATTTCTATATTTAATTTACCATCTTCAGTAAAAATCGTGCCTAAATAGCTGAAATGTTTTACTTGTTCCACAGGTTCTCCATTCACAACACAGTTGACATTTTCAATGATTCTGCCTATTTTCATTGTCTTTGTCTTTTTATTGCTGACCTTCATACCATATCCATTACAAGAGCTATTCAATTTAGTCAGAGAATCTTGCAGACTTGTAACGGATTTATTTAGAAGTATAACATCATCCCATAAAGCAAAGAGCTGACATTAACATCTCCAATTTTGATATCATGTTTAATACCACTTTCCTTCATAATGTGATCCATATAGATAATGAATAACAGAGGGGATAATGTACATCCTTGTCTCACACCAGATTCAACATTAAACCATCTTCCTGTGCTTCCTTCAATTCTAACTGCTGACTTACAACTCAAATAAAGACTAAGTATTGCTTGATATAATGTCCCACTGACACCATATAACTGCAGCATATTGAATAGCTTCTCTCTTGGCACCTTGTCATATGCCTTTTCAAGATCGACAAAACTTAAATACAGATCTTTGTTATATTCCCATGCTTTCTCGACTATTTGTCGTAAAGTGAAGATCTGATCCTGACAGCCTCTATTTGGCCTGAATCCAGCTTGTTCTTCACCAAGCTTTTCTTCCACGATTCTTCTCAACCGTTTCTCAAGTATACTTGCATAGATCTTGCCAGGAACACTCAGTAGGGAAATACCTCTGTAATTCTCACATGCAGTTTTATTTCCCTTTTTATATACGGGTACTATGAGAGCTCTACTCCAATCATCGGGAATTTGTCCCTCTGTCCAGGCTTTCTGAACTATGCAGTGCAGCCACTGTAAGACTCTTATACCACCATACTTCAGCATTTCTGGTCGAATATCATCTACTCCTGCTGCCTTTCCACATTTCAAGCCTTTGATGGCTTTTTCTACTTCAAGTATGGATATGTATTCCTGACTGCATGCCTGGTCAGTGTTTTTTACCACTGCACTGTCATCACTGCTTGTTTCATTTAGCAGTTTTTCAAAGTAATTACTCCATACTTCAAGGATATCTTTTTCTCCCATTTTCATGTCACCTTTATCATCTCTAATTCCTTTTATAGCACTCTTTCCTCCATTCTTAAGCTTCTTCAACAACCTCCAGAATATTTTGCCACCTTCTTGATATTTATTTTCTATATTCTTGCCAAAGTCCTCCCATTACTTTTGTTTAGCTAGTTTTACACAGTGTTTAGCATTCTTGCATTTGTCTCTATATTCTCTAAGAGCACAAGCTGACTTATTTGACAGGAACTTTTGGTATGCTTTCTTCTTTTCCTTCACTGCCTCTTTAACCTCCTGTGTCCACCAGGGAGTTCTGATTTTTTTATCCTCACAAACAACCTCACCACGTGCCTCTCTGGCAGAATCAATCAATGTTTTCTTCAGAGTTTGCCAGTGAATCTCCAAGGTTTGATTCCTGTTCTCAAACTCTTTCATTTTTCCTTCAATAATCTTTGTGTATTTTAGTCTACAGTTCACATCTGAGAGCTGCTCAACTTTTATTCGATTTAAAACTTTCTTACATGTTATTCTTTTCAATTTTATCCTGCTCAAGACTAAATAGTGATCACTTCCAATTTCAAATCCTCTGTACACTCTGGTGTCCTGCACCAGGGAGAAAACATCACTATCAACAATAACATAGTCAATGAGACTTTTCTTATTCCTAGCCTCTTCTCTCCATGTGAATTTGTGCACATTTTTATGTTGGAACATGGTGTTAGTAATAACCAGTCCATGTCCTGAGCAGAAATCCAACAGATATTTGCCATTATTATTAGCTTTGCTCTTTTCTCCAAATTTTCCCAAAATATTTTTGTATGTCTCACAATCATTTCCTACTCTGCTATTTAGATCCCCAACAAGGACCAACTTTTCATTTTTCATTGTGTCAGTTGCTTTTTCTAAAGCCTCAAAAAATTCCTCCACTTCTACCTTAGTAGAACCTTCTGTGGGACCATATGCACAAATAAGTCTCATTGTCCAGTTCCCCATTCTCATATTTGCCCACAATCTTTTCTCCATTACTAATTTTTTTTTTTTTTTTTTTTTCCCCAATATCCTCCATAGCAAAGTCTTCCCATAACTTCTCTTTAGCTACTTTTACAAATAGGGTAGTTTTCTTATAATAATCTTTGTACTTGAAATCAGGTCACAAGTTGAATTACTTGCCAGGAATACTCTATAATACTTTCTTTTCTAGGACTGCTTCTTTATTTTTGATCCTTGAAGATCAGATTTTTCTAATCTTGCATAGAACTTCACCACATGCCTCCTCCCTGCTTGAATTGTTTTCTTCAGATTTTGCAACTGAATGATTTGGTTACTGTTTTATATTTTTCTCTAATATTTGTTTATTTCAGTGTCCAGTTTATCTCCGAAAGTTCCTCAAGCTTTCATTCTTTTTAATACTTATATGTTTTTCTTTTCAATTATGATTCAATTTCATGTATATATATATATTCTTACATTTTGACCCAGTGTAGAGATATACATAATGTAGTCAGTGTGCTAAGGGTCAGAACTGTATAACTGGCAGACCCCCCACATAGCCTTTTAAGGAGCGTGGCGAACTGATCGGAGCTTCTGACCTAATGTTCAATCCTCACCTTCGTGTGGTGCACCCTGCTAGGTATCCACTCAGATAGTGAATGAACAAGGATGGGTTGGCAATTTGGGATTTAGCCAACCAACTTATTCTTACTAGTTTAAACCACAATGTAAACAATGGTACAACATGAGAAAATTACATGCCCTGGCTGGAACATCGCCCAGCTAAACAAGGCCCCTGTTATTTTTGCCAGGGCAAACAGCACAAAGTCAGCTGCTGGAACACATCCCAACTCAACATGAGCAGAGTTCAAGACTGGTACTACCAATGTAAGAAGCATCAATGGAAAAGAAATGGAACTAGCACTAGAATTGGATAAGTACCAGATCAACATAATAGGTGTGACTGAAACAAAACAAAACAAAGACAAAAACAGGCGAGATCTTTCTAAGCAACAAATAGAAAATGTAATATTCAGGCATTAACAGTCAGGGAGAAATTCCCTGACTAAATTGAATAACTGTTGTAATAAATTTGGTATGAAAATCAGCCATAAAAAAAGACAAAAACAATGAAAATAGGTAGGAACATTAAAAGATGTGAGAAGTATAAAAGAATATTTCTACTGAGTGTTCCAGATAAGATTTATGAAATCATACTTAAGAAGAGAATAATAAAAATTGTGGAAAAGAAGCCTGGAGAAGAACGTGCTTTTCGCTCTAAGAAAAACAGGATCTCTGTCTTTCAATTCTGGAAAAGGCATATGACAAGTTGGTAACAGAAAACTTGTCCAAAATTTTACACTTACATAGTGTAAGTGGGACATTTACAGAGTAATATATAGTCTGAGTTGTAAGGTTAGCAGTTAGAAGTGAGGAATACACAGGAAGAAGGTCTGATGTAAAATCAGGTGTAACCCATCTTCACTGTTATTCATCATTTATATGGTTAACATTATGAAGGAAAGTGGCATTTGATGTCATACTCTTAAATAAATCCAGTACAAGCTGTCAGGATTCTTTAACTAAATCAAATAACAGTGCAACAAATCTGGTATGAAAGTAAGCAATAAAAACAACCAAAACTATGAAAATAGACAGGAACCCAGAAAAACTTTAACTGCATTCTCAGTGAGAAAACATATAGAACAAGAAAAATATTTCAGCAATTTAGGCACAATTTTTAGTAAAGATGGCAAATTAAGTATGGAAATAGACAACAAAATAAGCAAGAATGGTATAATGGGGGGGGGGGGGTTTGGATCATTTGAATAAATTTATATGGAATAAGAGAAATCGCACAAAGCATTAAACAGCTGTGGGTCACTTAAACAGAATGGGAGAGAAACCTTAACAAAAAAAAACAGGTTGTTATTCAGAATTAAGGCCTATGCAACTAAGGCTATGACACCAGTGTATTATTTATGTCTGTTTATAGCATGTGTTCTGCTCACAATGACATTTGCATAATAAAAATCCCTTCCTCCTCCTTATCAGAGTAACTTAGCTTCAGTTGAAACGCTCTTATAAAAGTTTTTCATGTCCTAGATGGGATTTAAACCCAGGACTTTCCAACCAAAAGGCATTGTTAACATTGGACTCTCCTAAAAATAACTAATTTTGAGTAAAACTATTGATAGGAAGTTAGTAATATAAACTGATCATGTAGAAGTATCATAGTATTATGTATATCCCTTTAGGGAACATATCCAGAATTTTATGATGTCCAATTCCCAATTTTGAAATTTAAATTCACAGATAGAGATGTGCATGGTAATAAATGGTAAAATATGGTTAACCATATAAAAATGCCATGATATCATTTTTATCACTGAAACCAAAGAATAATTACAAAACTTCATAGTGAAGCACTGTGTGAAATATCAATGTATGGAATGGAAATTATCAGCAGAATCAAACTAATGAGAATATCAATCATACACAAGATATCAGGTCATCCCAAAAGTAATGTCGTTTTTTATACAGTACTTGTTTCAAACAGGTCTCAGCTTGTCTAAACATGAATTTTTAAAGCTTTATAAGCGCCTCTAAGCTGAGGTGGCCTCATTCTAAAGAATTCCACCTTGCAAGAACATAATACATAAGTTATTGTTTATATAATCCATTTATTACTATGGAGGTCATTGAAGAGCACAATAGGCACATCATGCTTTATAAGTTAAAAAAAGGCAACAATGCTGTTAACACTATAAAAAATGTGCAAGAAGTGTATGGCGAAAGTGCCAGCAATGGTTCCAAAAATTTCAATAAGGGGACTTTAGCTTGAAAGACGCTCTGGGTACCCTGTCTCTCTCTCTTGATAATGATATGCTGGAAGCTACTATTGCAAGAAATACCAATGTAACTGTTGAAGATTTAGCAAAGGATCTTAATTCATCACCATCGACCATCCATCAGCATTTGCAAGAACTTGGAATAGTGTCTAAGATCAGCAGGTGGGTTCCTCATGAAATGAACAACAACAATCGAAGAAAGCGCATCAACATCTGCACTGCTCTTCATTCTCGAGAAGTTCAATCTCCATTTTAGAGTTATGTAGTCACCGGTGATGAAAAGTGATAGGGTACAAGAATGTTAAGTGCCGAAGGCAGTGGGTTCATTCAGGGGAACAGGATTAGCAAAAACCTCAGAAGTTTGGCTAAGCGTTTGGTGGGATATGGCTGATATTGCACACTTTGAATTTTTGCCACAAAACCAAACAATCACAGCTGAAGTATACTGTGAACAACTCAATCGATCGAATGAAAAACTGAAAGAAAATAAGTGTTCTATGGTCAGTTGAAAGGGTGTTGTTTTTCAGCACGATAACGCATGCTCTCATAGTGCAAGAATCACTTGTACAAAGATTGAGGAACTAGGCTGGGAAAGGCTTCCGCATTCCGCTGATCTTTTACCTTCAGATTACCATTTATTTCCACGTTTGCAACATTTCATTAATGAAAAACAATACGATACATTAGAGGCACTGAAACTGAGCTATGCAACTTCTTTGCCTCTAAACCTTCTGAAATCTATAGAAATGGTATTATGAAGCTTTCACAGCGTTGGAACAGCATCATTAATTCAAATGGAGAACATATAGATATGTTTATATATCTTCAAATCAACTATTACAGAAGATCTGATCAACTTAGAATCTACCAAACATAGAATTAGAGTTGATTATAGACACCCCTTGAATCCTGTACACCCCTTGAGGGTACATGGCAGGAATTTGATGATGATGATATAGAAACTGGAATAAAATATGGAATAATGAGAATATTTAACAAAAGTGAAAATTAGACTATCCAGAGTAACTTAAGGCACTCACCTATGGAAACCAAAGAAAGGAAAAAGAAGAAACTTATGACATTTGAAATGAAAAGGGAATATACAGAAATGTCTATGAAAAATCAGTCAGATCTTTTGATTTGATTATCAGTTCTCATCATCAGGTCATCTTTATATGGATTTCTCATATGAATGTGAGTAAGCCAATCTCAGAAGGAGGTAGCAGGTTTTTTCTCGCAGAAACTCGCGTTTTTCATCCCACATATAAGCAAACAGTCTTTCAGAACACACACAATTTACAGGCAAGATATACTGTTGGTGGTAGTGATGAGCAGTAGATGGCATTAATGGTTGGTGTGTGTGTGTGTGTGTGTAGCAGGAGAATTAAGTAGTAGGGAAGATGGTTAGATGTATGTAGCAGAGTGGAATGTGCTTCCATGATGAGTCCCTGGAGGTGTCACATAATAATAATAAGGCTTAAACAATCCAAAGTCATCGCAATAGTTATCGGTGCACTTCGTGCAATTTCAAAGAAGCTATCCAACTATCTACAGCAATTAAAAATCAATGAAGTAACCCATCTACAAAAAACCGCATTACTTGGAACAGTTCATATTTTCCGATGCTACATGATAGACTATTCTTAGATTCTTGGGTAGAATCTGAATTGTGCTGTATCACCAGTCAAATTGTTGTTTAAATGATATCTTGTTTTGACTGTGTAACAATTATGTGAATAAAATAATAAAATAACTCAGCAAGTAATAATGATCAAAACTATCACTACAGTATAATAGTCGTTGTTTAAAAACAGCTCTGATAAAAGATTCAGTGCACATGTAATCTGAAAGATGTTCCTCAATAACACTTAATGGCAGATGGATAATCAGCGAGACTAAGGAGAAGTTGGATTATATTCTTAAGAGAAATGCTGCAATATGTGGGAAATAATGAAAGATAGCAGAATTGGAGAGGATGGGGGTGGAAATCCATAATCAATTGGAGACTGAACCCATGAATGAGATTTGAATGAGGATTTGGTGACAGTGAATGTGAGTATGAAGATGGAGTATATTGTGATGTAGGTGGCGAAGTTGAGACTAAGCAGCTAGGAAAATGGTGATAAAAGTGATTGGGCAGGGGTGGTGGGGAAATCACAACCAACACATGGTTTGGATAGGAGTGGCTATAGACCTAAAAGTGAAGTGCTCTGTTTGTTTACAAATGCCAGAAGTATCAGAAATAAGGGGGATGAAAGGTTTCAATGATTGAGTTTATTCACCCCAAAATCATTGAATAAGTGAAACATGGTTGAATGAAGATGATATCATAATGGGAATAGAAATGGAAGGATACAGTATTTTTCGAGAGGATAGAAAAGACAAGAAGGGAGGGGGAGTGCTGCTGATGATAGCAGGAGAATTAAGTCAACTTAGGGTAGACATGAAAGGGGGGAAATAGTGGCAATGGTTACGATGCAGTTGGTGTAACGTGAAGATTGAGAGGAGGACATAGTTAGTTGGATGTTGTGTTAGTGATCAAAGGATGGGTAATTTTAATTATGGTGGTATAGATTGGAATAAAGAGAAAGCATCTGGGAAAAGGAGGACATGCAAGGATCGAGAGTTCTAGATCTGATCATTCAATCAGATGATGTAATTGTGAGGGGGGGGGTTCACACTTTCCTCCAGTTGGTGAAAGTGATCATGAAGTAATCACTTGTGTTGTGGCTAGTCATGTGCAGACTCTTGTGAGGAAAGAACATATGTGGAATTATAAAGCTGGTGAATTTGACAAGCTTAGGAGACAGCTTTAAGCTATAATGTGGAATAAAGAATTGGGTGGTAAGGAAATAAATGCAGCTTGGGAACTGACAAAGAAATACATAACAGCATCAATGTGTGAATGTATTCTGAAGGCCAAAAGGCTGAATAAGGTAAGTGTAAAATGGATGAATGTGGAGATTAGGCATGAAATATGGAAAAAGAAAGTACTTTGGAGGAAGTCTTCTTCTCTCTTCCATCACCTATGCAGATGATGATGATGAGGCCGAATGAAATCTTTCCACTTTTGTCTGTCCTGGGAGAGTCCGAAAAATTCTGTCCAGTTTGGTGTCGCTTGTTGTGATTTGGTTTTCAGGTCCTCTTTTATTTTGTCTATCCATCTAATTCTGGGCCATTCCTTTGGATCTTTTACCTTCCATCGTTGTATTCAGAGCTTTAGATGGTAGTCTTTCTGTTCCCATTCTGGTCATATGGCCAAACCATTGCAGTCTTCTTTCTTGGATTTTGTCTATTATTGCTATTTCTTGTTTTAGTCATTTCCTGATGTCTTTGTTTCTTAGTCGATCCAGCAGAGATACTCCAAGAAATCTTCTTAGCCAACCCATTTCAGTAACTAATAATTTTTTCTCTTCAGCCTTTTTAAGATTCCAGCATTCACTTCCATACAGGAGTATTGGGAGGACCATTGTTTCATAGATTCTTACTTTTGTCACTTGTTTGATGTCTCTTGACTTCCATATTTTATTAAGTCGTCCAAAAGTTTGGGATGCATGACTGATTTGTCTGTTTATATCTTTTATAATCTCACCATAGTACTCAATAACTCCTCCAAGGTAGGTGAAGTTTTCTACCTGCTCTAGATTCTTACTATCAATTTCAATTTTCAGATTGGTGCTTCTTTTTCCTATTTGCATAATTTTGGTTTTGTCTATATTTATGTTTAATCCAGATTTTATACACTCCTTTATATTATCAGAAATTCGCTGTAGATTTTCTTCTGTGCTTGCAAGTAACGCAATATTGTCTGCAAATTTTAAATTTGTCACATTTCTCCCATATATTTTGAATCCGGAGTCTTCATTGTTTAAGGCCTTACTGGTTGCTTCTTCCAGTGTAAGATTGAACAGGCCTGGTGACAGATTGCATCCCTGTCTTACTCTGCTCTCTGTGTGAACCAGTTGGTTAAGGTGTCCTCCATTCGTACTGCACTTTTAGATTTCTCACATAGATTCTTTATTATTCTTATGGTTTTGTTGGGAATTCCAAATTCTTCCAAAGTTCTCTTCTACAGATTGAATCAAATGCCTGACAAAAGTCTATGAAATTTATGTAGCAACTTTGGTTGTACTCTAGTGTCTTTTCTATTAGCTGTCTTAAGGTGAAAAGTTGATCAATTGTGCTTTGCCCTGGTCTGAAACTGGCTTGTTCTTCTAGTGCCAGCTCTATATATGGCTTAATTTGTTTTTGGAATACTTTCGTAAAAACCTTACTTGAAATACTGAGGAGGCTAATGCCTCTGTAATTACTGCATTCTGTTTTATCTCCTTTGTTGTATATAGGAGTTATGACTGATTTGGTCCAATCAGTAGGCACTGCTTCGTTTTTGTCGATCCTTTCAAATAATGTTTTTAATGGTTCCAAAAGTTGTTCCTTTCCTGATTTTAAAAATTCTGCATGTATTTGATCAATGCCAGGTGCTTTTCTAGTTTTAAGTTTTTCTATGCTGTGTGCTATTATTTCTTTGGTAAAGATATTTGTTTTCTCTTCCATTTCAGTCGCTGGAATCGTAATATCCTGGGTGCTGTTTTTATTATATAAATCTTTGAAGTATTCTTCCCGTCTGGCCATTCTTTTTGTTTTACTTTCACAATTAAATTATAAATGATGGGACAACATGACAAAATTTCATGCCGGCTGGGGTGTCACCCGGTTAAACAAGGTCTCCGTTGTTTTGGCCAGGGAACCAGGGCAAACAGCGACGGTTACTGGAACAAATCTGAAAACAAACCCCAACTCAGCAGTACCAGAGTTAAAGATCGGTACTATCAACATAAGAAGCCTGAATGGCAAAGAAATGGAGCTAGCTGAGGAATTAGATAAGTACCAGATCGACATAATAGGGGTGACTGAAACAAAAAAGACAAAAACTGGTGAGATCTTTCTGAGCAATAAATACAAAATGTTATATTCAGGCAATGACAATCAAGGAAAAGAAGGAGTATCCATTGTATTCAATACTAAATAAGAGGCTAATCTTCTTGAATGGCAGGCAGTTCTCAAGAGTGATGTGGACAAATATCAGAATGGGGAACTGGACAATGACACTTATTTGTGCCTAAGGTCCCACAGAAGGCTCTACTAAGGTAGAAGTGAGGGGATTTTTTGATGCTTTAGAAAAAGCAACTGACACAATGAAAAGGAAAAGTTGGTCCTTGTTGGGGATCTAAATAACAGAGTAGGAAATGATTGTCAGACATACAAAAATATATTGGGAAAATTTGGAGAAAAGAGCAAAGCTAATAATAATGGCAAATATTTGTTGGATTTCTGCTCAGGACATAGACTGGTTATTACTAACGCCATGTTCCAACAAAAAAATGTGCACAAATTCACATGAAGAGAAGAGGCAAGGAATAAGAAAAGTCTCATTGACTATGTTATTGTTGATAGTGATGTTTTCTCCAGCAGTGTTTCTCCATGTTGTCTTGTGCAGGACACCAGAGTGTACAGAGGATTTGAAATTGGAAGTGATCACTATTTAGTCTTGAGCAGGATAAAATTGAATTTCATATTGAAAAGAATAACATGTAAGAAAGTTTTAGAGCGAATAAAAGTTGAGCAGCTCTCAGATGTGAACTGTAGACTAAAATACACAAAGATATAGAAAGAAGAAAAAATGAAAGAGTTTGAGAACAGGAACCAAACTTTAGCGATTCAGTGGCAAGCCTTGAAGAAAACCTTGATTGATTCAGCCAGGTGAGGTTGTCTGCAAGGATAGAAAAATCAGAACTCCATGGTGGACACAGGAAGTTAAAGAGGCAGTGAAGGAAAAGAAGAAAGCATATCAAAAGTTCCTGGCAATTAAGTCAGCTCTTAGAGAATACAGAGACAAATGTAACAATGCTAAACACTGTGTAAAATTAGCTAAACAAAAGTCATGGGAGGACTTTGGCAAGAACACAGAAAATAAATATCATGAAGGTGGTAAGATATTCTGGAGGTTGTTGAAGAAGCTCAGAAATGGAGGAAGAGTGCTGTAAAAGGAATTAGAGATGATAAAGGTGACATGAAAACTGAAGAAAAAGATATCCTTGAAGTATGGAGTAATTACTTTGAAAAATTGCTAAATGAAACAAGCAGTGATAGCACAGTGGTAAAAAACACTCAACAGGCATACAGTCAGGAATACATATCCATACTTGAAGTATCAAAGGCATGAAATGTGGAAAAGCAGCAGGAGTAGATGATGTTCGACCAGAAATGTTGAATTATGGTGGTATAAAAGTCTTACAGTGGCTGTACTGCATAGTTCAGAAGGCCTGGACAGAGGGACGAATTCCCGATGATTGGAGTAGAGCTCTCATAGCACCCATATATAAAAAAGGGAAATAAAATTGAATGTGAGAATTATAGAGATATTTCCCTACTGAGTGTTCCTGGTAAGATTTATGCAAGTATACTTGAGAACGGGTTGGGAAATGTAGAAAAAAAAGATTGGTGAAGAACAAGCTGGATTCCGGCCAAATAGAGGCTGTTAGAATAAGATCTTCACTTTACGACAAATAGTGGAGAAATCACGGGAATATAACAAAGATCTCTACTTTAGTTTTGTAGATCTGGAAAAGGTATATGATAAGGTGCCAAGAGAGAGAGAGAGAGAAGCTATTCAATACGCTACAGTTATATGGTGTCAATGGAGCATTATATCAAGCAATACTTTGTCTTTATTTGAGGTATAAGTCAGCAGTTAGAATTGAAGGGAGTACAGGATGTACATGATTAAATGTTAAATCTGGTGTGAGACAAGGATGTACATTATCCCCTCTGTTATTCATTATCTATATAGATCACATTATGAAGGAAAGTGGTATTAAACATGATATCAAAATTGGAGATGTTAATGTCAGCTCTTTGCTTTATGCGGACGATGTTATACTTATCAATAAATCCACTACGAGTCTGCAAGATTCACTGACTAAATTGAATAACTGTTGTAATAGATATGGTATGAAGGTCAGCATTAAAAAGACAATGAGAATAGGTAGAATTGTTGAAAATGTCAACTGTGTTGTGAAAGGGGTACCTCTGGAACAAGTAAAACATTTCAGCTATTTAGGCACGATTTTTAATGAAGATGGTAAATTAAATATGGAAATAGACAACAGAATCAACAAAGCTGGTATGGTAGAAAGTCAATCGAATAAATTCATATGGAATAAGAGAGAAATTAGTCGGAACACTAAATTAGCTGCATTCAAACCAGTTTTAACTTATGGATCTGAGAGCTGGGTTAGAAGTAAAACACTTGACTAGAGACCGCAGATATGAGAATCCTGAGAAAGATTAGAGGCGTGAGCAGATAACATCAATGGCAATATCATATTAAAAATGAGGATATTAGGAAAGAACTTGACATTGTCAGCATCCAGGAATGCATTAGCAGAGTTAATCTCAGGTGGTATGGTCATTTAAACAGAATGGGTGAGGAAAGATTGGCAAAACAAGTGTTGTCTGCCAGGTTGGCAGGAAAACGACCCAGAGGAAGACCAAGATATAGGTGGTTTGATAGAGTACAAAGTGCCTTAGACGACAGAAATATAAGATCTGATAATATTGGAGTCTTGACAAGTAACAGACTGATCTGGAAGAAAATTGTAGATAGGAAGTTAGTAATGATGTCAATTTTTCATGTAGTACTATCATATCCTGTACACCCCTTGAGGGTACATGGCAGGAATTTGATGATGATGTCCCTCTTTGTTTTTGATCATTATCATTTTTGTTGTCTGTGTCTTACTAATTTGGTGTATTTGTTTATATAATCCATGAAGGTTATTTTCTTTTGATAGCTTTCTGCCATTTTGCATTTTTATTCTAACCAGTTATTCTTGTCTCCTTTAACTAGTTTTCTAATTTCTCTGGTTAATCTATTATATTCATTTCTGTTATAGTTCTGTTTTAATTTCATGCTTTTCCTTTGATCGCTTAACCTTTTTACTTCATTCGACATCCAATCCTTTTTACTTTCTCTTTCTGTGTAACCTATTGTTTTTTTTCTGCCGAATTTAATATTATTTCCTGTAATTTGCACCAATGTTCATCGATGTTTATGTTCTGTTTTGGTAGTTCCTTCTGGTTTTTATCTAGTTCAGTTCTAGTTGATATTTTCTTAGAATATTGTTGTCTTGTAGTTTTTTACATTAAGTCTCCTTTTGACTCTAAAAGTGCGTCTAGATTTTAACTTTATTCTTAGGTTTGCTAATACTAGCTTATGGTCTGATCCACAATCTGCAGAGAAGGATCTGCAGTTTAGGATACTTGATTTCCATCTTTGGTTTACAATAATATAGTCTATCATATTCTTGGATTGTCTGTCTGGTGATATCCATGTCCATTTTCTTTGGGGTTTTGGATGTTTAAAGAGAGTGTTGGTTATTGTTAGTCTATTATTTGAGCAGAAGTTTAGCAGTCTTTCACCACATTCAATGCTTTCTCCATACCCGAACTTTCCAATTACTCTTGGCTTGGTATCCAAGTCTTTGCCTATTTTTACGTTTCTGTTCCCCATTACAATTAGGAGATCTTGACTTGATGTCTGCTGTACTGCTTTTTGCAAATCTATATAGAACTCCTCAATGTCTTATTCTGATGATGTCGAAGTTGGTGAGTATACTTGAATAATAGTTAGTGATCCGATTGATGTTTTAAATCTTGCTTTAATTATCCTAGGTGAGATAGGATTGTAGGACAATAGAGAGTTTTGAGCCTTTGGTTTTAATATAAGTGCTACTCCTTCTTGGTGTTTGTTGTCCTCCCTGCCTGAAGTTAAGATTTTGTACTGTCCATGGTGGAATTCTCCTTTTCCAGTCCATCTGGTTTCGCAGAGTCCAATCACTTCCCATCGGTAGTTGTCTAATTCGTGCAGTAGTATTTCCAACGCTCATTCCTGGTGAAGAGTTCTTACATTCCATGTTCCTATGCTTGTTATGTTTTTCCTGTCTATAAGGTGATGTTTTGTTTCAATAGCATATTTTTTGCCTTCACTATCTTGGTTCCCTAATAGTGGGCGCGACCCTTGTTTGACCGGGCGACGGTCGAGCTGGCATGTATCTTTAGGTCGGTTAGAGTTCATTTGGTTTCAATGGTTAAGTTTTCATCAAGTGTCAACCACCACTCCTTGATCTGAATTAAGTTGCTTTTTATTAGTGGAAATTAAAAAAAGCAGCTTAATTGGTGGAAACTACAGTTTGAGAGGAAAGAGTCACCCCTCCCCCTCAAGTTGCTCTAATAGCACTGGGGAGGGGGGGGGAAGAAGTAGCAGAGAGTAGAGTAGAAGACAAGTCTCCAGATATGATATACCAAGTGTACATTGTATGAAGTAAGATTAGGTCTAGCTTGGGTATCTTGGGTTTGCCATGCCCATACTCACCAATGTGATATACGGATACACGTGGGAGGAAGTACAAGATGAATAATGGTAATAATCAGTCTCATGAAGAGTATAAAGAACAAGCCAGGAGAGTGACTCAGTAAGAAAAACAAAAGTAGAGCATGAGCGGAAATTGGCAAAGAAAAACTCTAGAGAGTTTTTTTTAGATATGTGGCAAGTAGAAGGAAAAATGATCATGGTAAGATGAAGTTAATGGATGAAAGTGGTAGAATGGTAACTGCTGCAGAAGACATTGTTGAGGTATTCAGCGATCAATTTATAAGGATGTTTCATCCTGATCAGGGTGGAATCATGAGGAAATCAAGTGTAGGGGACATATGAGGGGATAGCTTAATTGTGAATGAGCAGGAGATATTTAAGGAAATGAATAACCTTGATGTGAATAAGGCGATAAGATTTGATGACATATCACCACACATCTTAAGGGAATTGGCATGCCTGTTTAATAAGTCTTACAACAGTACAGGTTCCAAGGGAGTGGAAGGAGGGTAAAACTGTTCCACTGCATAAAGTGGTAACAAAGATGTAGCTTCAAATTATAGGCTGGTGTGTATATCGAGAGTTGTGGTGAAGGTACTGGAGAGATTGGTGAGAAGTAGGATACAGAAATGAGTTGATAACAGCAGCATTCTCTGTGGTTATAAGCATGGGTTTGTTAAGGGGAGATCATATTTCACTAATTTACTTATTCACTATAACAAGGTGACAAATACATTGGACAGGGGAGATGCATATACAGTGGCGTATATGCATCTGCACTTAGTGGGTATAGTGATGTACTTAGATTTTGCAAAGGCTTTTGACAGACTGCCACACGACAAGGTCTTAAATTGAAACAGATGGGATTGGATGACAGACTTCTGAGTTGGATCAGTGATTGGCTGTCAGATAGGTATCAGAAAGTTGAATATGAGGGTGCAGTATCCTAAAAGAGAAAGGTCACTAGTGGTGTGCCGCAGGGGTCAGTTTGCATGTTAATGATATTGGGATGGGTTTAACTAGTGATATGAAGCTGTTTGCAGATGATGCAAAACTGGGGAGAGCAAAGCAGAGTCAAGCGGATGTTATGGCCTTACAAGATTACTTGAGCAGATTGCATGAATGGGCAAGTAAGTGGAACTATCAGTTCAATGTTGCAAAGTATACACTTGGTGAGGGAAACTTTAACAGAAGTAGAGATGTGAGATCAAGTGATGGTGAACAAGGACCTGAAATTCAGGGGCCACACTGCACAAGTTGTGACGCCGTCACGTCGGATAATGGCAATGATACAGAAGACCCTGACATGCAGAAATAGAGAAGTTATGATGCTATTGTTTAAGGCCCTGTTCAGGCCTCATATGGATTATTGTGCACAGATTTGGTAGCAGGGTTTTCATGGTTACGAGGATATGTTGGAAACGGTCAAGAGAAGATTCACAAAGTTGGTCAGTGGTCTTTGGAATGTGGAGTACAAGGACAGATTGAGAGATTGTAAGTTGCAGAGCCTCGTGAATAGGAGGAAGGGAGGGGAGGAGGATATGATTGAGACATATAAGCTAGTCATGGGCTGTTATCGGGTCGACGTGGAAGAGACTTTTCACAGAATGGGAGGGGTAGAACAAGGGGCCATCGCTGGAAACTGTATAAGGCAGGTGTGAGCAGGGAAGTGAGGAGTAGGTTCTTTGCATGGAGAGTGGAATGCATTGCCTGAGTGTGTTGTGGGTGTAGACACATTGAATCAGTTTAATGCACAGTTGGATGAGCAATGTCTGTACCTTCCATGATGAGTCTCTGACTCCATGGAGGTTAAATGTTAATATTAAATGCCTAGATATGAATAATTATCAAAAATATTAATTTCAGCTTTTGAAATCAAAGCAATGACTTCTAAAACCCATTCAGAAGTGTCTTGAAAAGCCAAAAGAAATAATGACTCAGATAAGAAAATATCCAATAGGTTTGAACATTAAACATTTCTGCAGTGATGAACTAAAAAGAATGTCACAGTGAGAACTTAAGATCCACTTCAGATTATAAAGGCATATTAAATTATTCAATAGCAAAATTTAAAATAAGATGTAGCATGCAAACAAATGAACATACCTTTTGGTGTAGTGAACTCCACAAATATTTTAACAATAACCTCTGCATCATCATCTTCTGACTGTCGCTCTTGGTATATAATAACCCTGTTTACCATTCCAAACCGACCACATTCATCTGTAACTTCAGATTCCAATTCGTCATCTAAGTCTTCCACTCCAACCATGTTTCTCAATATTATCACACATGACTGAAATTAACACAGAAATAATTAAAGTTATCTTGCAAGGTGTAGGATAAAAGTTGAAAAAATTCACCTGTCTAGATTTTGTATCACAGTAAAACATTTGTTATTCTGCTAGTCCAGGATATGGGATATCAGTTAATCATGAGTTATCAATAAAGCATCTCTCTCTCTCTCTCTCTCACACACAGAAAGAAAGAGAGAGAGAGATGAAATCAAACCTAGTGAAATATTAGCAATATTAAAAGCAGGGAAAACCCTGATAAAAAATGATTAATTATTAAGATACTGAAAACATTTCTTGGATTCCTTGAATTCATTACATTCCTTACTACTGATATCCCACAATGTTCAAGGAGCCCTTGAATGCTCTAAAACGTTACTGAACTTAATAGAAGAGCAGTCCCTAAACATGAAACTGCACTTTCAACTAAACCAGTCAAATGATGATTCAGGTCCACCACAAGGTTCATCTGGTTGATCTGGATTTTGAAATACCAGTTTGATTCCTTATTACAACTTTCCAATATGAGTGAAATGAGGTATTTGCTTATGAACAATTAGAAATAAACTCTTTAAATGTCAGAATGGTCATCAGCAAACACCTCATTTCACTCATATAGTAGTAGACTGAAAATATTCAGATTAGAACCAAGTTCCAGTAGGTTGAATTTTGGCCACAATAATTCTTGTAATAAGAGTATTAACGACTCATGACCTGATTTCTTATTTGTTCTTTTAACAGAAGCTTATGTAGCCTCTGTGAACCTGCTGTCACATTATTGTTGACAGGTGTTAACATCTAATTCCTGAAGAACAGCTGTGAATGAAGTGTATGCTAAACCTGAACATAGAGGATGTAATTTGACAACATTCTTCTTTAGTAGTTTGTTTACAGTAGACTGTAAAAGAGCAATCCAGTACTTCCTTGTAGTCTGCTCTCATCATTTAGATGATGTATTTCATTCAGCAATTTATTTCTCTTGTATTTATATTTTCTTAGCTGGAAGTCTATCCAGTTTACTAGAAGATTTATGATCCTGTAAAAGATAAATTTGTATTCACTAATTACTCCCAGGAAATCATGTTAATTACCTCCAAAATGACTCCACATAAGAAAACTTGCATGAAACATTGAGTATCTTGGACTTTCACCAAGGACAGAGTGGAAGATTTCTGTAAGGAACATTCCCTAATATCTACTCTACAGGCCTTTGGACTATGGGATGAAGAAGAAGAGAATCTTCTTGCTTTAAGCTTCAGTTTGTTGCATCTACAATGCTTCAATATAGGCAGTATCTCAGTTTCTGTCTACCAACAGGTCTTTTTGTATTTGGTTTCAAGTTTCTTGTTAGTTTATCTATTATTTTTTGGGCCCCCTTCTATTAATGTTTAGCCTGTTCTGATCTCTTTTCATCCATTTGTTTATGAGTTGTAATTGCGATTTCTGCACAATTTTTTTTTTTTTAAACTATTTTTCTTAATGTTTTCATTTCACATGTTGTATTGATCTGTTATATTTTTGATGTTTCTATTCTTCTGTACAAATCAGTACTGGTCATAGTGTTGAATTTAGACATCCTGAATTTTATTATTATCCAGTATTTTTCATATTTAGTTCTAATTTACAACTTTCATAACTTATTTTTAACAGTATCATAAAGTAAATTATAAAAAAAGATGTTTATTAACTGGCTTATATTTTACTTGATTTCAAACCAGAAACTTCAGAGCATGTTACAGTTAACACATGACAGTGAGTAAATGAAATAATTCAAATAGTAACAGACTAAATATCTAAAATTCTAATTTGGCACCCTCTAATGTGGTAAAAAAAGAAGTATTACAGGTATTATTTCTGGGAAAACTCCCATGAAAACTCCCTCTTAAAAACTATTATTTTCATGGCTAATTTGCCTGCTTTTGTTCAGGAGTGCCCCTGTTTTAATGTCATTGGCTTTTTACTCAAGAATTCTTAGAACATTGCAGATGTATTTTAGAGACAAATATATGTAACATAATAGAAGAAAATTTGCACATATATTTTCTTGGATGTTGTTGCCTGTCTTCTTTCTGCGGTGTGCATACTTCTGCTGTTATGGTGTTGGAAGAGGAGTGGGGGACTTAGGCAATGTGGGAGAATTAATTTGAAAAAACCCGGGTTTTTTGTATAATATACACATATATTATTTTTAAGGATGGGCAGAGTGCTTTTTTTTTTTTTTTGTAGAGTGTTTCCCATAAACCCTTCCTCTAAAAAACAGTTGCCATTCTCACCCCCCTTTTTCATCTTTTTTTCCCACCCTACAAAAAAAAGTGCTCCGCTCACCCTTAAAAATAATATATGTATATATTATATAAAAAACCTGGGTTTTTTTCAAACTGATTCTCCCACATTGCCTAACCCCCCCCCCCCCCCAACACCATAACAGCAGAAGTATGCACACAGAAAGAAGACAGACAACACACCCAAGAAAAGGTATGTGCGAATTTTCTTCTATTATGCTTGTCTCTAAAATACATCGGCAATACCCTAAGAATTCTTGAGTAAAAAGCCAAAAAAATTAAAACAGGGGCACTCCTACACAAAAGCAGCCATAAAAATATGAAGTATTACAGTTATGTAAGAGTTTATCTTAAGATAACAGTCTCCCAAATTTTTGGTAAATTAACACAACAACACACGTTCAAGGTTAGGAAAATGTTCACAGCCATGACTGACTCTAAAAATAATCTTTCCAACCTGTAACAACTTCTATAAAGCACAATTATTTTCTTCCATCTAATTTTGTGTGAAGGGGTGTTCAAAGTGTGGTCTGACCAGTCTCGACTTACCATAACAGTGGTAGTGAATATAATGTTTATGTTCTCCAGGGCAGATTTTAATAGATCTTCCTTTCTGTTCATAGTAGGCCAAGTCACAGTCACACAGAACTTCATAAACTCTAGGATATGCCAGGAAATGGAGTTTATGTGCTTATGGATAATGGAGTTTATTAGCAATAATGGAGTTTATTAGCAACTCTGATGTGCTCTCCTCAGGAGAGCACATCAGAGTTGCTAATTTAACATCTGGTTTGAATGTGGTGTGAAGGTTATATTTCATTAATACTTTGGCTCTATCTTTTCAGATGTAATGGGAATAGTGGTGTTTTGTTCTTGTGTGTTTGAGGAGGGGGCAGGGGTAAGAGAGCCATGTATTTCATAGATGTAGCTATTGGACAGGACAGCAAAGTATGCTGAAGATATTCAAGTTCAGTTGAAAGAGGTGCATCATTAGAACAAACAGCCATAACTCTGTGTGTAAGTGTTTTAAGAATATCATACTATGGCTGGATGATGATGTGGTTTTATGTAAATACCTTCCTGTGTGTGTCAGTTTCCTATACATGGAAATAGATAGTGAACCATCTGAAAGCCAGGTGATTAATGTGCCAAGAAAAAGTTGTTAGATTATTTTTCTACTGTGAAGTGAATTTTGGAGTGTTGGCTGTTTAGGTAGGTAACAAGAATCCAAGGTGCCTTCTTGTCCATGGGGCAAAATGGCAACCATATCATCAACAAAGTGTAAAAACACTAAGGGCTTGCATGAATTTGTGAATATGAAGGGCTTGTATGAAGTGGTAAGTATTTTGTTTTCAAAGTGTTCCATGTAAAAGTTAGCTAAAGTAGAGGGAATTCACAGCAGTATCATTAATCTGTCTGTAGATTTTCCCTTGCCATGTAAAGTAACCTGTATGTATAGTAAATTTGAATAATTCAAAGATATCAGGGGAAACTTTTTGTTAATTCTAGAATGTCTATTAGTGGTACTAATAAATAAAGACGTGACACCACAACCATTAGGCCTGTATTTTTAAGGATGTGTCTGTTAACTGGTGATCTGAAATGGACAGAATATATATATATTTTTTAAAATAAAAGTAGAGGAGTTGCCAGTAAAAAAAAAAAGGGGGGGGGCAAACACGTTAGCTAATTGTTGAACAAGTTTATATGTAGGAATGTGTGTGCCATCCACTATAGGGAATAGTGGAATATTAGATTTGTGGAGTTTAGGCAACTCATAAATATGGGAATGTTTAACGTCCTGAATTTATCATTGTTGATTTCTTTGGGTCAAGAAGTCACTTGTTTCAATAATTTATGGACTTTTTTCCTTTTGAGACATGATGGGGTCAGTTAATAAACATCTTTTTTATAATTTAGTTGGTTTGGTGTTGTAATACTGTTTAATTTAAATCTTTAATTTAAAAAATTGCTATACCCAAGTGAAAAACTTTCAACAACTATACATCTCTAATGCAGAGTATTTTAATAAGATGTGACACTTTTTGGCAACTCATATAGGAAAATATGACTTCTACATTACTTCAACCTTGGTATCTCACCCCCAGGTCTGGCTCCCACTGATGAGACCTCAATAAAGGTTGAAATCTGTCTGGGTAGTGACCCCTCCCATAATGCATAGCATTATACATGTCCAGAAGGAACTGTGCTTTGCATTATGGGATACTAAGGCAAGTGATGTGAAGTCATACCACCTTTGCCACAACTTGCCCCAGTCCTGAAAGACTGTTGGTGCATACTTTGTTTGCTTGCACTTGGATAATGGATTAAACCAAGTATATAATTTCTTGGTATCTTTAATTTAAAATATTAGGCTGTCTAAATGACAATATGGAAAAATAAAGATCTAACAAAAGAAATAAAAGCGAGAATACAGTAAACCTTGATTTAACGGACTAATAGGGGCTAAGGGTGTCAGTTAAATTGAAAGTCCGTTAAGTCGGGATTTTTTTAAAATAAAAATATCTGTAACATTATACTGTAATTTTATCAATATTAGCACTGTAATAACAAAAAAATTGCGTTACACACACTTTTAGATAAGTTAATGTGAAGTTAATGCTCGATGTTGAGGCACTTGGTTTAGGTAATCCTGCTTTGAAAAAACTATCAAGTTTTTTTTTTGAACTTTTAAATTCTGCTGTTTTTTTATAATTAACTCCCTAAATTACGAAAATGTGTGTAATAAAACTGCCGCAGAAAGTCATGCCACGCGACAAAAGAACCAATTATAGTGCAATTGGTGTGATCACGTCCTAATCATTCGGCGAACATGTTTTATGAGCAATGACTCATTTATGTCAGTTAAATTACTACAGTGTTTTTTCAACATATGATGGCCTATTCACCAAAATTTGTTAAAAATAACAGGAAATTAATAACAAAAAATAACCCGTTAATTTAATTATAAGCAAATCTTGGTTAAAAACACTTTAAAATTAACAGGGTATTAATTTTCACGTGACATACGGACCGGAAATTTTGTCCATTAAATCCAAAGTCTGTTAAATTGAGGGTTTACTGTATATATAAATCAGTAGTCTGACTAGTACTGACAATATTAAACAACAACAGAAACATCAAAAATATAACAGATAAATAAAGCTTGTGAAATGAACACATTAAACACTGATCTATAACAGAAAAATCTAACTCTCACCCCTTTCTTGACTACATTAATTCTTAACTTCCATGGATATCCTCTTGTTCTCCCATCACCCTCCATAAAATGAAAAATTCACCTATTGGTATTTTGTATGACCTACTTCTATAATATCACTCCTCTTTCTCCTGTCTGTAGTCTATAAACTCTCCTCATAATCGACATTCCACAGTGCCTATATCATCATTACCATTCTCCTCACTGTATCTGCATCACCTCAGGAACAAGATTTATGCACAATAAATAGTCCAGATGAAGTCATATCAAAGTCTTGTAAGGAGGCAAAAGGACTTCCTTATTCTTATGTCAGTATTTCTTTCAGCATTGTAATTACTCTCTAAGTCGTATTTGCAATGTTTGTCATATGACCCCTGAAATTAAACTTCCTATCCCTAGCTATTTTATATGCCAATATTTGTATATTTCTATTGAATTATCTCATTACACTAAAATGCATAACTTTACATTTACTAACATTGAACTGACAGCCATTTTTTTCTCATGTCCACAATTACAGCTTATTCCAATCATCAAATCATTTTACAACTATTGCAAGTCAGTTGCATTCTGGATTACCCTGCATATCTTTGCATCATCAGCAATAACTGTAACCTGTTAAATCCTTTCCAATATCATTAATATAAAGACTGAATAACAGTGGACCAAGGACTGATCCCTTGGTATACCACTTATTACCTTAAACCATGAAGACTTGCCTCCCCCCATACACTTTTTGACTAATATGATTAGTCTTTTTTTGACTAATTTGATTGTAAACTAATAGTTTACAATCAAATCCCATATTCTCCAACTTATGCAGGAGCTTACCATGCCAAATCTTGTCAAAAGCTTTAGCAGAGTCCAAAAGTTGAGTTAGAAAGGGAGAATGTAATCATTCTCCCTTTCTAACTCAACTGTGACATTATAAAATGTGAGCGAGTTACTCACACATAGCCTTCCCAAGTAAATCCATGCTGCTCATTGCAAAGTATGGTTTCTCTGTCAACCTATTTCTGTATGTAACTCTTATTAACTTTTCCAAAATATTCACCACCGCTCCAGAGAAACTGATAGGTCAATAGTTGGATCTTTTCACCACCATGTTCAACAGGATTATCATTCTTTCCACTCCCGTGAAAACTACTTCATGCTAAGACTCAAATTATAAAACCAATTCAGTAGAACACTGTCTTAGCACCTGTGCTGAAAATCCCATCAGCACTTATAATTTTATGCAAAACCACTGGTACCTCCTCATTCACACAAATTCCTACATCCAGTGTAAAGCTAGCACTGGACTCAATTTTGCTTATACCAAGTTGATTGCTTTAAGTACAAAATAGGCACTCATTATTGGAGTAATCTCTTCTGCATATGCCACGACATACCATCTGCACTGATAAGTTATTCTTTTGGGCTGTTTTTAGCTTGGAGGGCCAGTTTCTTTTCATACTTACACTTAGCTTTTCGTACAATAATTATAAGCCTGTTGAAAGTTTTTTTTCACTTGATTATACTATAAATTAAAGATGCCAAGAAATTATATTCTTGGTTTCGTCCTTTACCCAAGGTTAACAACGATACAAAATTTGCGTGTGAAGTAACTTCATGAGTAAGCTACTACGAGTGGATATATGGAGCTTATTGACTTCACACCAATTGCTTTAGTATCCCATAATTGCATTATGGGCAGGGCCACTACTGCCTAGACCAGTTTCAATTACTTCAACCTTGGTATCACTTCTGGATCTAGTTCCCACTGATGAGATCTCAATAAAGGTCGAAACCGGTCTGGGTAGTGGTCCTTCCCATAATGCATAGCATTATACATTCATAAGGATATGTGCATTGCATTATGGGATACTAAGGCAATTGATGTGAAGTCATTAGTCTCTATATACAAGTAGCCCACTCATTTATTTGTGCATGAAGTTACTTCAGGCACAAACTTTGTTTTGCTTGGATAAAGGATGAATATAATTTCTTGGCATCTTCAATTTAATTATAAGTCTTTTGGATCATCCTTATGCACATGGAATTCCTTCCATAAATCATTTTCTTAAGAATCTCTTGCTTAATAAGATTGCACATCCATTTCACTCCATTCCTATTTATTCTTTGAACTTGAGGGACACAGTCCAATACCATCATTGATGTATGCCTTAAATACTTCCTATGCACTGAGAAAAAGGATTAACTGGGGGATGACCCTATTGACAACATTCTTCAAATTAATCTTATCTGTCAATATCCTAATATTTTCAGCTCTTATATTTTGGTCTTGTAAGATGCTCCTTAGAAGCCCTACCTCCATACATCCTGGTCTTTTCCTTGCCATCTTGGCATTCAAACACCTGCTTTGCTTTTCCACCCCATTCTGTTAAAGTGAGCATATCACCCAAGATCAGCTCTGCTAACAAATTCCTGAATGCTAAATGTCAACTTTATTCTTAATATCTTCATTTTTAATATTTCTGCCATTACCACCATCTTCTCACTCCATATTTTTCATAACTGTTGTATCTGTGATCCAGTCTTTGATCAAGCGTTTTACTTCTCACCCAACTCTAAGATCCATAGTTAAAAAGTGGCTTCACACGGTCTGGTCTTGTATATATTGTTAGTGTTCTAACTTCTCTTATTCAATATAAATTTATTCAACTAGCTATCCACGATATCAGCTTTGCTTTTCTGTTGTCTATTTCGATATTTAATTTGTGCTAAAATAACTGAAATATTTTTCTTGTTCTGCAGATTCTCCATTGAATATGCAGTAGTGTTCTGTGTTCCTGCCTATTTTCATAGTTTTGGTCCTTTTTATTGCTGACATTCATACCAAATTTGTAGCACTGTTTTTCAATTTAGTTAAAGAATCCTTTAGACTTATATACTGGATTCATTTAGGAGTACATCATCGTCTGCATAAGTTAAAATAAGCTAAGTTTGATATAAATTCTTAACTGGTAATTAACTTAAGGAAATTATAATGTATAAAACGGATATTAATTAAAGGAAACTTTAATGAATACCTTCAATATTTCGGCAATGTCATGTTGCCATCTTCAGGAACATAGAAATATGGTATGTGCATGCAGGCACTAGAAAAAGCAAATGAGGAAGAAGGCAAGAAACTAATATTGTTCCTAAAGTCCTAATGGTGCCCCCTAGCAGGCTAATTGGGTTGTTTTGGCCGTTGGGCTGAAGTTCTTATGATGCAAGTCTCCCAAATTTGTTGAGGTTTGGAACATTTTTTTTTAGAGCCGCTGATGATTCCATGAATAATCTTCGTACTTGAACTTGCTGCGGGTGTATTATTTTAGTTTTCTTCCAACGAATTCTATGGCATGGTCTGCAAGCCCAGAGTGGTTTGATATCTTTAATTCTGATATGAGGTTTCACATCACTGTCTTTCATAATGTGGTCCATATAGTTGATTAGTTGAATGGAGATAGTTTGTGCCCTTGTGTTATACCTGATTTTACATCAAACCACCTTCTTGTATTTCCTTCAATTTTAACTACTGACTTGAATATAGATTATGTACTGTTCTATATAATGTTCCATTTACCCATGTAATTGTAGCATTTTGGAAAGCTTTTCTCTTGACACCTTCTCATTGCTTTTTTTCATATCTACAAAAAACTTAAGTACAGAGCTTTGTTATATTCTCATGATTTCTCAACTATTTGTTGTAAAGTGAAAATCTGATTTTGAAAACCTCTATTTGGCCTGAACCCAGCTTGTTCCTCTCTCTGTGACAATTTTTCTCATCTTCTTCTTAAACTCTTACTTGAAACACTCAGCAGGGAAATTTTGCTGGTACTATGACAGCTGTATTCCAATCTTCTGGAATTTGACCATCTGACCCTACTGAATTAAAAAATTGCTGTAAAACTTTTATGCCTCCACATTTAAGCATTTCTGGTCAAGTATCACTTGTTTAATTGCATTCTTCTTGAATGTTTTGTAGTACTGTGCTGTCACTGCTTGTTTCATTCAGCAATCTTTAATTACTCCAGACATTTAAAATATCATTCAGTTTTCATGTCACCTTCATCATCTAAGATTAATTTATAAAACTGCTTTCTCCATTTCTGAGCTTTTTTTTGTATAGCCTCCAGAACATTTTGCCCTCTTCCAGATATTTATCTTGTATACTTTTACCAAAGTATTCCCAAGATTTCTCTTTAGATACAAAACTCATTTCTCTACTTTGTTACCTTTTTCCCTGTATTCACTAAGGGCATCTGCCAACTACTTGCTAGGAACTTTTGGCATGCTTTCTTCCTTTCCAGGATTGCCTCTTTCACTTCTTGCATCCATGTGGTATGGAGTTCTGATATTTCTATCTTTGTAGACAACTTCACCACATACCTTGCTAGTTGACTCAAGCAATGAGAGTCTGCCAATGCATATCCAAGGTTTGATTATCATTTTTAAATTCCTTCATTTTTTCTTCCAATAACATTTGTATTTTTAAGTATGGTTCACCTTGAAAACATTAATTCTTTTTAAAACCATTTTACCTATTTCTCCTTTCGAAATGATAATCAATTTTATTTTGTTCAAAACTAAATGGTGATCACTTCTATTTCAAACTCTGTATACTCTTGGATCCTGAACAGACATGAAGATATTGCCATTTACAATAACTTAATAAGACTTTTCTTATTCACTATATCTGCTCTGATTGAAATCTGTGTATATCTCTATGTTGGAACATGACACGGTGTTGGTGATGACTAGCACATGTCCTAAACAGAAATCCACAAGTACTAGCCATTATTACTTGTATGCTCTTTTCTCCATTTTACAACACATTTCTATATGCCTAGTATTAATTTCTTACTTTGATGTTTAGATTCCAAACAAGGACCAACTTTTTTTTGTTTCTTTATATCAGCCGCTTTCTCTAATGACTCAAAAAAATTCCTCTATTCTTTAATAGAACTTTCTGCACAACTATAGGAACAAATTGTTTCATTGACCAATTTCGATGTTTGTCCACATCAGTCTAACAGATGAACAGTGTTTTGTAAATTACTAGTTTAGTGTCTTGGCTAATTTCTCTCTTATTTCATATAAATTTGTTCAACTGGTTCTCCACCAAACTTGCTTTGTTTATTATCTATTTCTAAATTTAATTTGACATCTTCACTAAATTTTTTTACATATTGAGAATGCAGGACTCCCACTGTCAACTCTTATATTTGGGTCTTCTAAAGGACTTCTAATTGCATCAATCTATTTATATCTTAGTCTTCCACTGGGTCTTTTCCTGACATTTTTGCATCAAATACTTTTCCTTTCTTCTCCCATTCTGTTTAAGCCAAGATTAGCTCTGATCACACATTCCCAATTGCTAACAATATCAAGTTCCTTTTTATAAGCATGATTTTAACATGATTCTGCCATTGATGCAATTTGTTCACTCTCCTAATTTGTCTCAATGCTCTCATATATGTGGTATCAAGAATACTATTAGTAATTCAGTGCAAAATGTAAATTCCCCTTTGAGATTGGAGCAGAACATAACACCAGCAATAATAATTTTGGCATCTGCCCAGTAGCATGGAAGCATATTTTTTATTCAGCCTGTCCTTAAAAAAGGGAAGTAAAATTAAGATGGTTTCCTCTCATCACATTCTTTATTAACACTGAAGGATATTTGGGTTCTGTTTCTGTACTCTATGTTCTTCTTCTTCTATATCTGTGAACTTTCCCCTTGCTAACTTGCTGATGACAGTACTCTCCATCCCTCTCCTTCATGAGAAACCATGCCACACCCAAATGATACAAGCTTCAAGCTATCCCATAGCTAATGTCTTAAACAATGATTCTCTGAAATTGCACGTTATTTGAAGACAATGTAGTGAATTTTAATGCTACCAAAACACAGTTCTCTCTTACCTCCAGGAAAAAGGATCCCACTTCACTCCCCTTCTTGAATGATTTTCACATCTAGCTTACCCTGGCATAGACATATTACACCAATTGTCCTCAACCTCCAAAAAACTTGTTCTTTTTCATTCAAAACATCCTGCTTACCTCCTAACACTTTGGAAATATCAAATCTGAAACCTTACAATACTGTTCTCACATTTTGGGTAGTGCAACAAAACCTAAGAATTCTTGATTGAATACAGGAGAACAATCTGCCTAATAGGTGAACCCTTTCTAAAAGAACCCCCCCCCCTCACACACACACACACTCTCCAGTTACTTTCTCATAAGCACCCTGTTTCTTATTACTTTTTAATAGGTACTTTCATGGATGTTGCTCCACTGAACTAGCCAATACCATTTTTCCTCTTTCCCTATTCATAAGAATATAAGCAGCTGCTAGTCAACATCTATGCACAGCTAAATTCCCCCCCCCCCCCAAAAAAAAAAACATCAAACCAATTTCTCATCTTTCTTCATCACATCTACTTCTGTTCTTTGTAACAGTCTTTACCATAATATTTTTCCCAGTGAATACAACTCCACTTTTCAAGAAACTTGTTAATAGATTCCTTCTTTTAACCAACTGCAACCAACCTTTTCCATTCTCAATTAGGCTCAGTTTTTTATACATATAAAATGTTTTTCATGAAATATGGTACTTATTCTTGACAGAAGGATGATAAATCAAGCTCTGCTGAGTTGACGATATTTTTATAACATGGCTTCATAGTATGGAAGAAATTACCAATCATTACAAAAAATGTATATGACCAGAACATTGTAACTGAAACAACCAAATGTGTGCAGAAAAAAACAAACAAAAAACCCCTAAGTCCTGTTTAAAGACCACCTCATGCCAGAACACAATATTAAAAACCCTATATGCTGTTATAATCTCTAATAACATTGCCAAAGTCCTCTGAGAACATACCATGAAACTACCATCAGTAAGACTAAGATCCTATAAAAGACCACAAATATCAAGGGAGCATACAGAAAAGCCTACAAAACTAACACTGATAAGTAGAAATCTGTATCAAAAAGTATTGCGCATCACTAATAATCACATACTACCATGTGCCTTACAACGTATGCACCCAATGATATTCATGGAATGGGAAAAAGATCTGAATTCCTTTCAGAATGGACTAATATTATGAGCATTTTCAGAGAATTAATACATGTCACTCTATCGCATCTTAAATCAGAACCAAGGACCAAACTACAATGTTTGGAAGGTCCAACCAAAACACTCTAGACTAGTAAAAGCACGCTTAGGCAATGAAAGAGTTTAAAAATATTATCACAATGAAAAAAGTTCTACATGTTTCTGACACACACACACACACACACACACACACACACACACACACACACACACACACACACACACACACACACACACACACACACACACACTCTATAGGAAATTGACAGATCATTCTTGTTTAGGTTTCACCACTGTAGAAAAGCTTATATGATTTTTTAAAAATACAGAATTATAGAAACCACAAAGAAAGTGCTATTTCTTTCCATCTAATATGGTGGCCTATTCAATTTATAATTAATAAATTCTTAATCGCAAATTATTATAACAATTAAAAGAATGGTTAACCTTCACGAGTTCTCATTCTTGGACTCAAAAATTTTCATTTGTGCAAGTAATTGGGTTCAATGATAAGTATTTTATAATATCAAGTTCCATGGATACATGAATTTTGGCAATGCACACTGATATATCTTCTGGTAGAAGTGAGTTTTCTGTAAACCACAAAGTTTAATGATTTTCATGGATGGTGATGTATGAGACATCCCCAAAATGGTCAAAAGTTGTTAGGACCAATGTATTCTGACAACATTAATTATACTAATTATACTATACTGGTGCAGGAGAAGAGACCATACTGTTGCGGTCATTGTTAACACAATGAATCCTGCAACAAGAAAGAAAGAAAGCAGCCACAGGAGAGTACCCTTTCCTCATGTGACTTTCAAAGAAACTCAATAGCTTTGCTAAAAGTAAGTTAGGGAAGATCTGAATTGCATTTTAGAGTCAGGTCATTATAGCAATTAGTCTACAAAATTATTTCAAACAGAAAGTCCTCTGAACATTTTCATATCCAAAGGTGATTGATGTATACATGGAAATCTACCGTGAATCTGGAGTGATGGAATCCATACTGGTGATCAATAATTAATTAGTTAGTTTCCAGATAGTAAAGAAGTTGACTATTGCAGACTCTTACCTTATTTTAGAGAGCACTGAGGTAAGGGCAACAGGATGATACTTAAATGCAGGAAGACTTTTTGGTATTTAGGTTATTCAAGATTCTTCTGATGCTTTTCTGACAAAAGACCACAAGAGGTATGTGACATACTGTTTCAGTTATGGTTAGAGGTGACATTACACTGCCTGGGTGTGCATGTGTGTGTGTGAGAGAGAGATGGAAAGAAGTTTACTCAGCTGCCTTTGAGGGAGTGACAGAAACATGACTAATGTTTGTGCAAGAGAAAAGTTGACTGCCTTTTGCTCTTTCAGATTTTGATTTGTTGTTTTGCGCTTGTGCAAGCATAAATGTATGCCCCCCCCCCCCATCTTGGAATGCCTTTATGCTTGTTAGAATACCAAGCCTTGGATAATGGGTGAGAATTTTGAGTGGAGCAAGGAATAAAAGCACTCATTTTATGCTGGAATGAGGATCTTTATTTCTTAACTTCATCACAGATAATTTCTGTTACAGAAATAATTACATTAAGTTACAGAAATTATCCATTCTGAAATAAAGGTTTTGCTCCATCAAAATTTCATCCAATATCACATCTTAGTTTTCTAACAAATGTGCTAAGGCAGTTCAAGTGGCACATCACCCAAGGGTTAAAGGAAACACAAACAAACAAACAAACACACAGAGAGAGAGAGAGAGAGAGAGATTGTATGGTATTCTGGCTGATAGATGGATAATCTTAATTAGTTCACTGTTTATAGCAAATAACTTACCAAGTTTAGTCTTCCAGCTTGGCAGAATTGGAAAAACAGAACCAATTACAGTTGTGAACATTAAAACTGACGAGAACACTGAGTATTTGGATTGTAGGGAAAAAAAAAAAAAAAAAAAAGCTTCAAGGATAAGAGGTCAAAGAGCTCAGTCTTATAGAATGGAATAAGAAAACTCTACACCAGGGATTAAAAAAAAAGAAGAAAAAAAAGAAGATTTAGCATTTACTGGCACAGACTATCAGACCATAAAATCATATAAGCAGCACACTATGGTAAAAGGAATCAGGTAGGGAGTAATTTGGTCAGAATGATGTGGTTATTGTAACAGATACTTGAAGTCTGGTCAGAAAATCAGGTCTCAATGGCTAAGAGGATGTACATAATTTAGGTTTGCATTTATTCTTTGAATGTTGGTGAAGTAGGTATGAAAGTAATCATTTCTGGTAAGTTTTTTATGTATTATATATTTATATCTACAGTTGAACTTGTTTATAATGAGCACCATGGGACCAATCAAATTTCACCATTATAACCATTGTTCACCATATGTGATGAGTTAAATCTATCTCCTATTTTTTTAAATTCTAGATATTATTGCACAAATATGCTTAATATTAAACACATTTTATTTGTTCATAATTTTAAAACCATGCACTTACTACTAAACACATTTTATTTCTCCATAATTTAAAACAATTAATAAAATTGATATTTAAAAACTGATATAACTGATGTCAGTTTTTAAATCAATACGGCCAAGCTGTTGAAGAGGATAATGAAAAATTTTTACACACTTCATTTTTAGCACTCTGTTCTAACTTACAAATAATTTCGAATTTTTTTGCAAAGTGAAAGATACTTTCTTTGGTTTTTCGGGCTTGTTTTTAACTGATTTTACAGTTGTGGCAGTTTGGGTAAAGGGAGGGAGGGTTGTTAGAGGCTAGACACTGGAGAGGTAGGTAACGACAAGATGGTCCTCAAGATTAGGTTATTAACCTGCCCAGAGTCAGATGCAGGTGGTCATCAAAGCTAAATCAATCCTTTCATTTTTGTCTTTTCCAAGAACCCAAGCAATTAAGAATGTTTGCGTAGTTGCCAAAAATTTGTACAGTATATCTATGTAGTAACTTGTTATAAAAATGAACACTTGTATGGGAATATGCATAAATGAAAATCATTATGGCTTTTTGCTCATTACACTGCGATTTTTATATTTCTATGCTCATTACAAAAAGTTTGATTGCATTTGTTATATATAGCGTATTTGAAGGAATTTTGTTATTTTTAACTGCAAATAAAGAACAGTGACATGCAGTAAGAAGAGACAGAATCTTAGACATGTTGTCCATAGAGAGCATGTAGTTTCTTCACCATAATGTGACCTTAAAAGTGTTCTCTACAACAGCAACATACTACTTAGCCTTCTTTCAGGCACAATCTAGGCAGAAGGATAATACACAACCACCTTATGGTGTAAGCAGCCCAGAATTTTATTTATTCTTATCTTTTTTTTTTTTTTTAAATTGAACCTTGGTGGATTTCTACTACTTATCTTAAGTGGTTCTATTTTATAACAGCAACATCTTGTTCAACTTCAAATTGTAGTTTAATGAGAGTTTCTGTTAGAAAGTCACAAATGCCTTTTTGATATTTATTACATAATCTGAAAAAGGAATCCACTTCAGTGTAACTGTATATTCAATATCTTTATCTAAAACTCCATCTCTTCAGTAGTGAATGAATAACAAGAAATACTGACCATCCATTTAAAGAGGATTTTTTTAACATTTCTTTAGAAGGTTTTAAAATTTTTTTAAAAATGAGTTTTTGCTTAATTTTAAGTATAGTCAGCTTCATTACATTCTCGTCATTTGTGAATATGCATTTACAAGATGAATATTAAAGAGAAAATCTCCTAATAACAGCTTTTCTACACCAGTCAAACTTGAATAAGAATGATGTCACATTAATTTCAGTACCTGGGATACAGCCATCAAAAAATGAACAGCTCATGAAATTTCTGATATGTACTCTCTAGGGAAGTAGAGGATACCACAAAAGCACAACACAAACATAATTAAGTTAGTATTATTACTAGCTTCATATTAACAACTTAAATATTTAAAATCTATTTCAGTATGCTATGCCACATTGCAATATAATTTAAATTGAATGATTAGATTTGCTCCTTAAGATTTTCAGAGCCATAAGTTCTAACAAAGTTACAGTAATATTAAGGAAATATAATAAAGTTTTATATTTAATTAAATCTATTTTTATTTAATCTCATTAACACTAACATTAGTATACATATCAATAGTTTCCAGGTATTGATATGAACATATCAATACCTGGAAACTGCACTTGAAAATTTAAAGCTGAGATTTTCATGAAAACAGCAAAAACGTGTATGGTTAACCAACAAAAACAGATGATCTACTTACGAATAATTAGGATTACCTTCTATATTTTATGGGTATCTATTACCTGATCAGCCACTGTTAATGTTACAAAAGTTTTCTATATATATAAGAATGCTTTTGGATTAATCAATCAGTGGAAGACCTTATTTGTTTGTCAATTGTCAGTGCATGGCATACTGACTAAGTGCATTTTTGTCCCCAAATATACTTACCAATACACACACAATTTTTGAAACCGGCATGCAAGGGCACAAATATGGACTGAAAAGTAATGCCTGTTTTTGAATAAAAGCAGAAACAATTTTATATATGTATACAGCAGCCTTTTATATTTATCTCAATTTTGAATACATTTTCCCCAGCAATGAATCTGTTGTTGAAAGAATTTTGAAAAACTTCCTGATCGTGAATTCTGAATGAGTCTTTAATGTATAATTTTCTAGTATATATACATCCTTCATGAGATATACCAGATAATTTGAGAAAAATTAACAAGTGCCACCACTCCCACAAGTTGAGCTATTAAATGTCCATTTGTGATTTAACTGGCTCATACATTTTGACCAATTAAAATACTTCTATTTCATTGATTCATCTAACCTAGTCTTTTTCAGGGTTTTTCCATGCCATTTTTGCTTCAAGCACATCATCTGCTAACTGCTCACCACTCATTCTGTTTATGTAACCATACCATCTTAGATAGTTCTGCTTATGTGTTAGATGATAAAAGAACTTCACACATTAATAGTGTGAAATTCTTTTCTCATATTTTCATTTTTAATATAGTTCTACCACTGACATCATCCATCCCTCCTCTAATTTTCCTTAGAATTCTCATAGGTGGTATCTAGTATTTCACCAACTGTTTTCTTTCTAACCCTGTTTTCCAATCAATATGCTGAAATTAATTGAACACTGTCTTACATGAAGCTACCCATAGATTTAGACTGATTTATAATCTGCTCCTGCTTTATACCTGATTTAACATCAATGCCATCTTCCTGTACATCCTTAAATTTCAACTATAATTTACAATTTATTTATAAATTTAAATTGCAAACCAGAAAGCATCAATTTGTAACCTTATCTGAAGTACTCTAGATAAAGTTCCATTTACATGATACAGATTTAAGTGTTTTGAACAGTTTTCCCTTGATACCTTATTATAGTTTTATTATTATTATTATTATTATTTTTTTTTAAGAAATCAAAGTTTAAATAGCTATCCTTATTATATTGCAATGATTTTTCCATTATTTGTCATAATGTAAACACCTGGTCCAGAGTATGAGAGTAAACACAACATAGACTTCATATATCTCTACTAAGTTAAACCATTTTTCTAAAATCTGACCATCAATGCTCGAGGAAACCTTTATTCTTATTGCACTGCATGGGTAAACAAATAATTTCTAACTCTTAATATAATGAATGTCTTGGGACCAAATAGAATATTTTTTTATAGTGCAAAGTTTGCAGTAGTGGATGTCCTTTAGCATCACAATAATACGAGGCATACCCAGAAAGTAATGCCCGTTCATAATTTACCACCAAATAAGATATAGGAGCAGGATTACACATGTGTGGGAGCATAGAATGCTACCACACACAGCTAGCTGCTGACCACTTTACTTTCATCACAGTATCTTTTGTTGTCTTCTACAAAGAATTTATAATGGGTGCTGTGATAAAAAATCCTGCCAGTTGTGAGATTGTATCACACTACAAGCTGCAGTTCATAGTGTGATACAATTTTTGCTGGCAGAAAACAATAATGCTGTAGAAATTCACCAACAATTCCATAAGGTTTATGGGCCTAACATAATGAGTGACAGTAAGGTTAAACAGTGATGTCGGTTATTTAAAGAAGGGCACAGTGGACTCACCACTCCACAGGCAAAACTGTTCCACTCACTGCTGTGAGAGAAAAATCTAGCTCTCATCCCTTTCTTAATCACAAACAAATTTAACTTCCATGTATGCTCCCATGTTATCTCCCTGCCTTCCATATAACAAAAAATTTCATCAGAAGATATCCCAGTGCTTAGGCTTATATGCTGGTTTGAACTCATTATTAGATTTAATGGAATGAATACAGTGCAAAGAAACAATAAAATACAGCTTATTAGAACATATGTTTCATCTATGTCACAGAGACTGAGAAACGATCTCAAAATTGTAAAAGAACTCAAAACAATAAGTGGGAAAAAAATTTGACTAAAAGCTTGAAGTCCTTATGAGGAGTATCCCTAAGAAATAAAGTTTCAAAAATCTGCTGCAGTGAAGCATAGTAGTTATTTTCATTTGATTCTGAATAAGATATCCAAAGCATGGTAACCTAGACTACACTGGCCATAGTTATGGTGGTGGATATATTTCTTGTGTTGTTCTACATGGAACAAGATAACTTGCAAGAACAAGGAACCTTGTAAACACCTGGAACAGAGAGGGGAGTTGATAAAGAAAGGCAGCTTTGGAGTGAGATATGAAAGCAGTACAGAGATTATATTTTTTTAAGAGTTCTATATATATATATATATATATATATATATATATATATATATATATATATATATATATATTGTTTTATGAAAAAAAATTGAATGACTAGAACCGAGATTTAATTAAAAAGGTTTTAATATAAACACACTACTAGTTTCGGCCTGTAACAGCCTTCTTCAGGTGACATTATAAAAGAAAAAACAGTAAACATTCAGGGTTAAAAGACTATGAACAACATAGACAGTCTTTATACATAATTAGCATGAAAACGTTGTAGTTGTATTTGAAGCTGTTCTTTCATTTGTTGCATTGTTGAGCGAGTGCGTGCTTGCTGCATCACGTGAACACCAGTACATGATTACAGCTGAATGACTATCTGGGAGGTTGTAGCTTAAGTGTTATTTAGATGAACAGGGTTGAAGATGATTTCTCTCGATTCCACAATTTTTCTCTCTATTTCGTCACTGCAACGGAAGATGTTTGTAGATTTTTCCCAGGAGACTTTGTGACTTTGGTTATCATCATTAGGATTAGCCGAGAAGAGGATATGACTTGATAATGCACTTGTTCATTGTCTCTTGTAAGTAATGTCTCTCATGTGTTCTTCCATACGCATTTCGACAGATTTGTCTGTCTGCCCGAAATAAGGAATATCGCAGTCACATAATATTTTGTATACGCCAGGGTATTTGAGTTGATGATGAAAAGGTTTTGGGTGGCTAATTAAGGAACGGATCTTTGGAAGTGGAGTGAACAAGGTTCTGATATTGTATTTTTTCAGAACTTTTGCTAATTTATGTGAAACAGTACTTATGTAAGGAATAGATATATTGCTTTTGAATCTATTTGTTTCTTCTGAGTGATGTCTGGGAGGATTAAGAAGGAATTTGTTAATGATTTTCTTGGAATATCCATTAACTTCGAAAGAAGTTTTCAGATGGTTTATTTCTATAAGCAGTTCATTTGGGTCATCAAGAAGAGAACGGGCTCTATGTCCCAAGGTGGAAATTATTCCAAGCTTATGAGGTGGGAAATGATGGGACTGACTGTGCAGATATCTGTTGGTATATAATGTCACCTGAAGAAGGCTGTTACAGGCCGAAACTAGTAGTGTGTTTATATTAAAACCTTTTTAATTAAATCTCGGTTCTAGTCATTCAGTTTTTTTTCATAAAACTATGTATGTTAACCGAGTCAATGATCATTCTGTCATATATATATATATATATATATATATTTCCCTGAAGTGACCCAGATATAGAGAATAGTAACAGCATCATTGCAGTCTGTCAGTCAAGAAGCAGCAGAAGCAGAAGAGAGGAAAATCCAAATTAATCTTTTTAGCACTGTAATCATTGACAAGAAAGCCTGGGTGTAACCGAGGTTGGAAGCTCTGTTGGAAGATCAAAACAAGGGTTTTGATAATGTCATACTGTTGAGAGAGGGGATGATGAGAACATTTGTGTATGAATCTACGTGTGAGGGTGGGTTTTCTGTAAATTGAGAAAGAAAGGGTGCCATTGGGAAAATAGTGATCAGAGTATATAGAAAAGGCAGGCTATTATTATTTTCTTTTTCTATGGTGAGCTGGATTCTGAGGTGCTTGCTGTTGAGGTGAAGGAGGAAAGAGCCTAATGTGTCTGAGTCATGTAGTCAAATACAGACACATCTTTTAATCTTTTTAGCATCATAACCAATGACAGGGAAGTCTGGGTGGAACAGAGGCTGGAGGCTTTGTTGAGTAGAAGGTTTGAGAATGGCAGTATCAAGGGCATGTTTTTCAAAATGTTCCATCAAGAAACTGTCTAGAGATGGAGAATCCATTTGGCTGTATAAATCGTATACAGTTTATATATCGTATCCTTCCAAGAGAAGTAGCCAGAACAGTAAAACTGAAAACATCAATGATATTAGGGAGAGAAAACATTCTGCAGTACAGATAGTGTCAGGTGGTGGGATATTTGGTAAATAAAAAGCTCTTAAAACTCACCATAATATCATCATTATTTAAAACTAAATTTTGAATTCAAAATTAAATTTTAAATAATAATATCATGTTTAACTTTCATGTCAGCTCTTTATTTATCAATATCCCACTTTGATACTTCATCTTTACAGAAAAATACTCACCCCTGCCATTTCAATGATCTTCTCAGTTCTGTCATTCATGCTGGCTATTTCTTTTGAAAGATACCCTATCAGACAGCATCACAGAATCCAGAAAAATAAAATGATAACAGCCTTTTCTAGATACTCTAATCACTCATCTTCCAACGGCACCCTTTCTATCTTAGTTTACAGAACCCCTCTCACACAGGTAGACACATACATAAACTTTATCATTCCAACCTCTGTGACACCCAGGGTTCTCTTTCAGCTGATCTCTCCTTTATTCACCAGATGTTACTCTGCAATGGTTACAGTACTCAAGAGATTTTTTTTAAAAAAAAAATGTTTTTTTCTCCCTTCTTTTCACATCCCTCTTGACAAATAGGACTACAGAAATGCTATGAATATTCCCTACATCCAGATCACCTCATAAAAAAAGTAGCCAGAACTCAATCTCTTTACTGCTTTCAAACTTCATCTGAAATTGACTTCCTTTATTATCCAATCTCCTAAGGATACAACACCCCCCCCCCTCTCTGTTCCAGATGTTTAAAAGGTTTCTTGTTCTTGCAAATTATCTTATGGTCAAAACTGGGAGGTCAGCTAATACCAACCTAACAACAAGAAATACATTCGCCGCCATAACTATGGTCAGTCTAGTCTAGCTGACCGTGATTTGGATACCTTCCACAGAATCAAATGAAAAAAACTATTATGCTTAACTGCAACAAATATAAACTTGAAAGGCTTTTCTTAGAATCAGCAGCAGATTTGTTAAACCAGCCTAAGCTTAATAAATATGTCTGTGTTAAAGATTTGAGAAACTTTATAGGTGTCTCTCATAGGACTTTAGGCTTTTAGTGTAATTTTTTCTACTTATTGGTTTGATTGCTTTTGTGTGTATGCATTTACAATTTTGAGATTACATTCCTAATGATGTCTCTGTGACAGAGACAAAGTACAGGATCTAATAAACTTGTATTTGAAAATACCCTAAAAGATCCATTCAGAAGTTTATAGACCTCAATCATATCACCAGTCTTTCTCCTCCAACCAGAGTCTGCAATCCACATACTCTCAATCTATCTCCATAATCTACATTCCATAATCCACTTCTTCACTCTTTCCACAGCTTCTTACCCTCTCAAACCCAGGAACTCAAATCTGTGCAGAGTAGTCCAGATGTAGGCCTTTGAAAGAGGCAAAATTACTTCCTTATCCTTACATGTCAATTGCTTCAACATCACAATTATCCTCAGAGTTGCATTTACAATTTTTGCTGTGACTCTTGAACTTCAAATTCCTATCCACCATAATGCCAAGATTCCTAGCTTCAGATTTTTGCTACAAGAACCTGAGGTTCTTGTAGCAAAAATCTGCCCAAATAATATGCCATTGGAAATCTCATCATGCCAAAGTGCATAACTTTACTCTTCATAATACTGAATCAACAGCCATTATCATTTGCCCACATTTCCAGCCTATTCAAATCATTCTGTAAGTGCTAGATAACAGTAGTTCTCTATCAAATTTGTCTTCAGGCATTTTTCTTAGCCTCTTGTCAGGAAAGCTTATATGAATCTCTCTCTCTCCTGGAACACTCAGCAGGGATATCCCTCTATAATTTTAACATTTCATTTTTCTCTTCATAATCTGGTATGATGGTGAGAACTTTATTAAAATCATCTAGAATTTGACCTTATATCAAAACTTTTTCCTCTAATTTATATTTCACCTTTTGTAATAGCTCCCAAAACATTTTGTTACCTTAATGATATTTATTTTCACATTCTTTCCAAAATCTTTCTATGAGTTTTATTTAGCTTTCCTATAAATATTTTGCTGTATATTACTATTGACTTATTAAGCTAAGATTTTTTTTTTGTATGACTTCTTTTCATATTTAAATTCCTATTTAACCCTGTAGTTTTCATTTTCTATTTTTGCAGACACCTCATACCATGCTTCCCTGGATGAATCACTCAATGTTTTAGATTTTCCTGTCCAGTCTCTAAGGTTTGGTTCTTGAACTCTTTTCTATTTCTCCAATAATATTTGGTCACATTTCAGAATTGATTATTTCGAAAATGATGATTTGACTTTAAAAAGAAGTAGCTAGTGCTATTTTTTTTTTGTTGCTGCTTTTTTTCTGATGGCCCTTATCTTTATTTTTAAGAGAGAGGCTATACCAGAATCTTATTTTTCACTGTTTGCTCTGGTTCTCTGATCTTATGAAAACAGCAGAAGTACATAATCAGACAGTGCTCCACCTGGCATGATATTTGATTAGACTGTACCATCATAATGTGTATACTGTTTAGACAATAATATAGAAGACATTCTTGTTTGTTCAACATCAGAATGGACTCTTTTAACAGTGCATCATGGAAAAGAATGAGGACTAGACATTAGATCAAAATCCACAGTTGTTCCTCTATATTCTTTGTAGTTATAGGCTATTATATGGTAGTCTCATCCTAGTTAGCTAGCTTCAACTCTTTAGCAACCCAATATTAAAAGATGCTCTGAAATAATTTTTTTTTTTTTTATTCTATGCATTTCAAAATTTAGCCAATCAGATGCATTTAACTTAATTTTCATATTTTGAACCAAATCTATGTAGCACAACAGATATATCAGAGAAATGTGTCATTGTAATATGTGAAAAGAAGCCCCATATATTAGTTAAGAGGACAGATTCAACAAATATTTGAAGTCAGTCTTCTGAACAGCTGTTCAGAAGACCGACTCTTCTTGTAGTCACTCCAAAGTCTGTCTGTGCAAGAAGAGCTCTGATTAGTGCTTGATTTCAACAGTCTTTTATAAATAAAGATTCAAATTTAACCACTCAAATGACACTAAAATATCACGCAAAACATTTATCTCACACTTGAATGAAAAACACCAGTTCTTCATTTCACAAGTCTGCTGACTTCAGAAGACTGGAGGATTCATCACTGTTTTAAGTTATACTAAAAGGCAGATGTTATTAAATCTTCGAGATGCTTCCACATGTATAAAACGATCAAGAAAACTCTCATATTACATTAAGTTGCAATATGAGAATGAGTACAACAAATTTGGTGGTTCTACTTCTTCTACTATAGGTTAAACAATGACTTAGTCCCCCTGGGAATGGAGGGTTGACCAAACTCTTTGCTTTAAATTCTGATAAGAGAAAGCTATATAAAAAATTAGAAAGGCCCTAGTATTTACAGGCAAAATCCACAAAACTTTTTTTGGTGGATGCTGGGAATGGAAGGTGCTAATTAAGCATAACTTTAACAATAAAACAAACTTAATACATAGAAAGAAATATAATACAATACAAAAAAATTAAAGGGAAAAAAGAATAAAATTAAAGACTAAAATTATAATTTTTTTCAAGTAATACAAAATACACTCATTAAAAATATCTGATAGTTAAAAGAAGAATATAACTCTGCAGGAGGAATATTTGTTTTTTAATAGAATAAAATGCCTGGTTTACTTTTAAGACAGTAGTTTTGGGTGTCAAAGAATTGTCCAGCTTACATAGTATTGCTGGTAAGAAAAACTGTCACTCAATGTCTAGAGAAAAAGCTTAACATGTTTGTTCTCCCTAACTGACCTTCTATAAGGGGAAATGAGTATCATACCCATTTATTTGAGAAAAATAAACATGGAAAGCGTCAATTTAAATTCAGGTCTCGCAAGATAACTGAGGAAGAAATAAACATAAGAAACATACCTTGTATCTGAAAATAATTATTCTTCACCAGCAATCTTCCAACTATTGACTGACACTGTTTAAAAAGTAACAGAAAACAGAGAAATTGCTTTTAACACTATCATTAATAGGATATAATGCAGTTCAAGAGAAAACGAGACTTCGTGAAAGTTATTTCTGTTTGGCATCTCTCACACAGTATGTCATGCAAAAACCAGTAGTAATAGTTTTGTATACCTTTTTTTTTTTTAAATACATACAGTGTCTGGCTACACATATTAACATCTCCACATTTCACAATGAGAAGCCAGTTGTTTATACAGAAAATGCTGTTGAAGAGAGTAAAACTGTTTTTCTATTTTTATAACTTGAATTAGTCGAAGCAAAACTAAAATTGGAAAAAATCACATTTTTAAGAATTGAGTGAGCTTGCAATTACCAATTAGAATTTCACACGGTATGGCATGCATAAACTAGTAGTAATAGTTACATTTACTTTTTTTTCTTTAAATAATATCTAGGCAAACACATTAACATCACTTTTCACAACATTGAGAAGTCATTGTGTTTACACAGAAAATGCTGCAGGAGAGAGAGAGAGAATTTTTTTTTTTTACTTGAATCACTTAAAACAAAACTAAAAAAATGGAACAAATTAAGTTTCTAAGAACTTGCATGAGCTTGCAATTACTTCTTAGAATTTATAAAAATCCTCCATGATACACTCACTATAATGAATCTGTAGAAATCAAATTTTATTACAGATATTCATATGTATTTAGGGAGGTCCCATACATTTCTCAAGAATGAGGGCACTCAAAAATATGATAATCAGCACGGTTCATAAACATTTGAAACTATAAGGTCTCACAATAACCCACGTCGAAGAATTTAATGATATAGTTATGTAACTGTTGCCTGTGCATATCATATTTTATCCTTTGAATATATAAAGGTCTAACTAAAATTGTTAGTCATATTTTCATTTCACATTTAGCATTATTTCCACTAAAATAATAAATGAATTTTGAGTATAAACGTACTGAAAAGTTTTTTTTTTTAATAATTTAAATATTATTAGCTTGTGCAATTAATAACACTGGTATAAATGATCCTGTTGACTCTAGAAGACATGTAATTATAAAGGGTGTTTCAAAAAGAATGTCCCAATTTGAAAATTGTATATCTCTGCAACCACGAACCAAATGAATGCGACACTGAGCATTTGTAATTGTGGTGAGTGAAACTTTAGGCCTTACTTTATACTTGGTAATTTATTTTATAACTGTACCACATTTTCATTATTAAATATAATTATTTGAAATCGGGTCATTCTTTTTGAAACACCCTGTACTATAATTCAAACTGAAAAGCTATCCTGATATCACTTTAACGTATGAGATCACTGACTAACAAATTAGTATTTATGACTTATATTTAACAATATTAACAAGACCAAACAATTTTATCAAAAGATGTTTTATTAATTGCTTATATTTCGCTAACAACGATAACAATAACTGCTTATATTTTGCTGCATTTCAAATCAGCATCACCAGAGCACAACACATCTAGCATATGCAACAGTGAGTAAGCAAAACATCTCATCCACTTGATAATGGGTCAAGTCCACTAAGAATAAAGGTTCTCCACTTATCGCGATCTTTAGCCATCTCACTCATGACGCTATAGCTGGGTAGATGGGAATGTTCTTTCAGCAACTTTATCCAAGTACTTCTTGGTCTGCCTCTAGGTCTTTTTCTTCCTATATATCCATTCAGAGCTAAATATTATGGGAGTCTATGAGGGGCCATTCTCTGAATATGACCAAACCATCTCAGTTGATGCTTAATGATTGTGTCTATTATATTATCTGGGAAATTTAAATCTGTTTTGACTTGATCATTAGTCTTGTGTTCCATCCAGTGGGTGTTATTAATTTTTCTGAGGCATTTCATTTCAAATGCTTGAAGTTTCTTGATTGGTTGTTGAGTTAATCTCCAAGCATCTGAAGCATAAGTAGCCGTTGGGATAATAATTGTTTTATATAATTTTAATTTTAGACTCGTTGGGATTTTTTTATTTTTCCATATTTTGTTTAGTTTATTCATGTTGGTCCAACCTAGGTTTAGCCTGTGTTTTACTGTTTCCATATTGTTGAGGTTACTAGATATAAGATTGCCAAGATAAACATATTTATTAACTTGTTCCAGCATATGATTTTCGAGATTTATAGAAATATTTTCTTCTTCTCTACCTATCTTCATTATTTTTGTTTTATTATTATTATTGTTCCGGGCAACTCCAAGGAGTCGACAGACTCATCGAGGGAGACCCTAACATCATGTCAAGAACAACTATTCGACATTCACACAGTATCTATCATACCTTGCCTTGAACTCATTCACGGTCGTAGCACCCACAACAGACTCTGGAAGGTTATTCCACTCATTCACCACTCTCCAAATAAAAAACCTAGCTCTAACACCCTTGTCAACCACGCTCTTGCCCAGCTTCCATTCATGGCCCCTAGTCCTCCCACCACCATTCATATTTTCAAAAATATCTTCTGGATCAATCTTACAGAAACCCTTCAGTAATTTGAATGTCTCAATCATATCACCCCTCCTCTGCCTATCGACCATTTTCTGCAACTCACAAATCTTCAACCTATTCTCATAAGGTTCATTCCACAGACCTGCTATCATCTTGGTCACTCGTCTCTGGATCCTATCCACTTCCTCCCCATCACGAAGAAACCCTGGTGCCCATAACTGGGCACAGTAGTTCAGATGGGGTCTTATCAAGGCTCGATACAGAGGAACAACAACTTGTTTGTCTCTGCATGTTAAAGTATTTTTCAGAAGCCAAGTGATTTGGTGAGCTGTTTTAGTCACTTTTGCAATGTGTCCCCTAAACTTCAATTCCCTATCCACCAACACTCCCAAATCCCTGGCCTCATCAATCTCCTGGAGAACGGTTCCACCAATGAGATATACTGCTGCTATTCTTTTCAACCCAAAGTGCATAAACTTACACTTTGCCACATTAAATTGACATCCGTTTTTCCTAGCCCAGTCCTCCAAACTATCCAAATCATCCTGTGCACTATCCAACTTTGCATCATCAGCAAACAAGTGAACACTTCCTCTCAAATCCTTTCCTATATCATTGATGAACAAATTGAAAAGCAATGGTCCAAGAACAGAGCCCTGTGGCACTCCACTAGTCACAAGCCATCTTTTAGACTCCACTCCTGAATAAACCACTCTCTGGTATCTCTCCTTCAACCACCCTCCTGTCCATCTCACCAACCCTATATCTATCCCCATCTGCTCCAGTTTACTGATTAGGGTTCTATGCGGTATCCTATCAAAAGCCTTGGCAAGGTCCAGTAGTATTACTGTAAACCCATTACCCCTATCCAGTTCAGCCATCACTGTGTTATAAAACGTGAGCAAGTTACTGAGGCATGATCTACCCTTCACAAAATCATGTTGTCCCCCATACAATATCCCATTTTCATCTATCCAATCCTGTATTCTTTTCTTGACTAATTTCTCTAAGAAATTAGTCAAGAAAATCATTCTGCCATGTACATTTTTTCTTTTACTTGCTACATATCTTGACAATGATTCCTGATATGCTAATCGGTCGGTAATTTACAACAGCAGTCTTGGAACCACCTTTATGCAGTGGAACTATTTTCCCCTCTTTCCACCCCCTCGGGACTAACCCAGACCCGAGACTCAAATTAAACAAAATGGCCAAGGGTACTGACAATTCTTTAGCTTCTTCTCATACAACACGAGCTGGTATACCATCCAATCCCACAGATGTATTGACATTGAGGTTATGCAATAGACTACTCACCTCCACTTCATTCACCACAATTCCCGTATAATCTACTGGTACATTCGTTTCTCTAATGTCACCACCTGGATGATATATTCTTGCAAAGTGCTCACTCAGTAACTCAACTATATCAACTGATTCTGTTACTTCCCTACCATCGGCATTCTTTAAAATCATTCTGCTATGTACATTTTTTCTTTTACTTGCTACATATCTAAAAAACTGTTTAGGATTCTCTTTAGGCTGCATGGCCAATGTTCTTTTGTAATCCTTTTTTGCTTTTCTTACCATACTCGTTACCCTTCTGGCCTGCACTTTATACCATTCGTGTGCCTGCCGGTCACCTTTCTCCTTAAATTCCCTCCATAGTTGTTTCTTTTTTTGCAGCTCAAGCTTAATGGTATTATTCATCCATTTAACCCCTAGTTGATTTATTATTCGGACTCTAGGTATACAGTCAGCCATTGCTTCATGCAAACACTTCTTAACTACCTCCCATGCACTATCGACTTCTAGTCCTTGCAGTTGTACATGCCATGGCACTGAACCAACCAAACTCCTAAGCTTGTCATACTTTCCAGCCAGATAATTCCACATGTACCCTGTCTTAATTGAAAATTCTACATTTAGCCACCTCCCAAGTCAAGACCCTATGATCACTCTCACCGATTGGTGGCAATGTGGTCATATTTGTTACAGCCAAATCCTCAGATGTAATACTAGGTCAAGCACTCTCTGACCCCTAGTATTTTCCATTACATGCTGTTGCAGATAGTTATCCCTTAATAACTGCATAAAATCCAATTCCTTCCTCCCGTGTGTCCTCTCCTCACTCCAATCAATGCGACCATAGTTGAAATCTCCCATAATAATCACCCTCCTTCCACTCATTTCTTCTATTTGCTTGTGCATACTGTCACCACCATATATCATCTACAGTCAGCCATGTTTCACTAATACCAATAACCTGTGGTCTGGAAGTGCCAACCATGGACAAAAACTCTTCCTTCTTGTTCCTAATACTCCTAGCATTAGTGTACATGAATTTAAGACCCCCCATTAGCCCCAACCCTACCTTGATGCCTTATATTAACTATCCCATGATTTGAAAGGAGACAAAATGGAAACGATAGAAGACCTGAATGAATTGTTTGAGGTAGCAAAAGAAAAGAGTGAGAGAGTTAGAATGATTAGTCTTTTGCCACGGTATGACAGTGAAATGTTTAAAAGGAGGGCCATAATTGCGAATGACTTTATGCGTGGGTTATGTATGACGAGTGGTGTGGAATTTGTGGACGAAAGGATCTATATAAGATGGATGGCTTGCATTTGAATGGTTAGTGTAAGAAGACTTGAGAAAGTGTTGCTGAATGTGGTGGATGTGCAAATTCAGGGAAACTAGATTTATTAAGGGGGGGGGGGGGGGTAAATATACAGTCCTTAGGGAGGCAGTTGAATGTAAGAATGAATATAATATGCCCGAGCAAATAAGGAGAACAAATCAGAGAGGTACGAAAATAAATGATGATTTATTTTCATACCATAAGTTTTACAAGAGTCATTTAAAATATTAATAGTTTTTTCTAGAATCTGCTAAAATAATGATATCATCCACATATTTTATGTGATTAATGTTGGTACCATTGATTTTTTACACCTGGTTCATCAGCTATGGTTTTACAGACTTCTTCTAGGAAGATGATAAAGAGTTGAGTTGAGAGAGGGCATCCCTGCATTACACCTTTCTCGACTCTGAAATCCTCGGTTTTAATGTTGTTCATTTTAACAAAAGCTTTGGTGTCTCCATAATATGTAATAAATGTTAAAATATCCATTTTTATGTTTTTTAGGATAGTGATCAATTTGTTTCTATTAACTGAATCAAGCGAAACAATACAATTGTAATGGACAAAAGATCTAAAATGCTATTTTTGCACCCTCTAATGTTGTACAAAAAAACATTACATCTATGTGGGAGTTGCTCTTATGATAACAGTCTCCCAAATTTTTAGCAAATTAATGCAACCATATTTGTTTAGGTTAGGAGAATTCTTCAAAGCCATGACTGACTCAAAAAAATAATCATCCAGATATATAATGACTTCTAAATAACACATTCGTTTTCTTCCATCTAATCCTGTGTGAAGAAGTGTCTAACCGGGTGGTCTGCTAGTCTTGACTTGCCACAGTAAAAGTAGGGAATATATTTTTTATGTTCTTCCAGGCAGATGTTAACTGATCTTCCTGTTTGCCAATAGTAGGCCAAGTCAGTCACAGGGAACTTCATATACTCCAGGGTGTACTAGAGGGTGGAGTTTATCCTTAGGTGAGCGGATCAGAGTTGTTAGTTTAACATACCATTTGAATGTGGTGCGAAGGCCATGTTTCATCAGCACTTTGGCTATCTTTTCTGATGTACCTCTGACATAGGGAATGAAATGGCAATGTGTTCCTGTGTATTGGGGGGGGGGGGGAGGGAAAGGGGGGTAATGGAGCTATGGAGTATTTTATCTATTTTGTATGGATTGTAGTTGTTGCCAAGAACATATGGCAGATATTTGAGTTCTGTGGACAGAGCTGTATCGTTAGAACAAATGACTCTGACTTTGTGTGTAAGCATTTTTAAAAGGCCATACTGTTGGACTGGATGATGATGTGATTGTTTATGTAGGTATCTTCCTGTGCATGTTGGCTTTCTGTAAATGGAAAAAGATAGTGATCCATCTGAAAGCCAGGTGACCAATGTGTCAAGAAATGGTAAATAGTTATTTGATTCATTTTCTACTGTGAAGTGGATTTTGTTATCATAAGAGCAACTCCCACACAGCTGTAATTATTTTTTTTCTTTTTTTTTTTTTCTGTACAACATTTAAGGGTGTTAAAATAGGACTTTAGATCTTTTGTCCATTACAATTGTATTGTTTAACTAACTCACTGTCACATATACTAGCTGTGTTGTGCTCTGATAATGCTGATTTGAAATTCTGCGAAATATAAGCAGTTAATAAAACATCTTTTGATAAAATTTTTCGGTGTTGTTAATACCATTAAAAACAAGTCATGAATAACCATCAACACCTAAGCTTATCTGTTAAATTAGTATTCACTCCAAAACATGCACTCCAGCTTAAGGCACAAAAGTATTCTTTGTCACTTTCCATAAAATAATTTAATTGCAGTGACAGCAACACCCTTCCACTATCTTGTGGAGGAAAAACATGTCAAAACAAAGGACTACATGGAAATTTTAATTCTGAAATGTGCATTTCAGCATCGAATAACAAGAAAATGCAAAACAAATGTTACTGACTTATCACAGCACCAGTCAAATGAAAGCACATTTAAAAAAAAATAAAAAAAAAGCCAGTTTTGGTCATATAAATGCAATGACAAAAGAAAAGGTAGATGATCTTTCACTTCTTACATCCAAAATACATAACCCAATATCAATAAAATTAAATGATGTTAATTGTAACAAATTAACAATTTCAACTAAATAAATATTACCTCCTGTTCAACATGGAAAAATGTTCAAAATTTCAATAACACTGATGTCTTATTTACAATTTTCTGAACTGTATCAATACTGATTCCTACTAATGTCAGAAAAGTCTGGAAGTCAATTGCTCTAATGAAGCCCGTTATTTGCAGTTTTATCAATTATTAAAGTACTAAATCTCTACTTAACATCAGAAAAGTTATCTCAGAACTGAAGAAGCATCAAATGTCAAGCAACTCAAGTGTAAAACAAAATCCTATCTGAATCTACACTTTTTTGCGCTTTTTTAAGACAAAGAAGCCTTTGTAGAGAGAAAGCACTGCAATGGGCTCTTGGCTACCTAAACCTACCCACCTCCACTACTGACTTTTACACGGAACCTGCTGAATAATCAACGTTTGTCAACCTCCACCTATGTCAAACATGGAGAAAGATGATATATCACTGGTGCAGCCTACAACCCTCCCTTCCTTAGTTACTTGAACAAACAACAAATATATCCAATTTGAAACTGAATTGGATATACATTTAATTGTGAAATGGATTCTTAGGCAAACTTTTTATACATCTTTGTCACAGGCTATGATATTCTGTCTACCACAAACCAAACTGCAATACATTATACAGTAGACACCACGTACTGTAATAACTTTTGGACAGTCTCTTTTTCGATAACAATAACCAACTGATAACATTAAGCAAAGGATATTAAAAATTGCATCATTTATTTCAATTTATTGTTATGATCAACTTTTTAATAAGCAACAACATAAAATTTATTTTAAAAAGTTTTCTAGTGTTGTCTATAGCAATTCATGAATAAATTGCTCATAATGCCATTTGAAGTTTGTTGCTTTATGTAACACACTGCAATGAAGTACTGTAGAGCTTCTTGCATCTGGGCAGTGGTTGGAGAAGCTTCTAAAATTTGTTCTTCTATTCATATTTAAGAATTTAGGGACACAAAACACATGTTGAAATGATTATTTCACTAATTATTAATAAAATAACACTTGACGTTTCGACCTCCTGTATCGAGGTCATCATCATCACCAAGCTACATACTGTTGTACTCGATAAAGGTAAATTAAATCTAAGTTGTTAACTAATCTTTACTTAACCTGACCTCTAGTAATAAAAAATATATATTCATCATCAAATTCCTGATATGTAACCTTAAGGGGGGGGGTACAGGATATGATAGTACTACATGAAAAAAATTGCATCATTACTAACTTCCTATCTACAATTTTCCTCCAAATAAGTCTGTTACTTGTCAAGACTCCAACATTACCAGATCTTATATTTCTATTGCCTAAGGCACTTTGTACCTTATCAATCCACTTATATCTTGGTCTTCCTCTGGGTCGTTTTCCTGCCGACTTGGCAGAGAACACTTGTTTTGCTAATCTTTCCTCGCCCATTCTGTTTAAGTGACCATACAACCTGAAGTTAGCTCTGTTAACACTCTCCTGGATGCAGACAATGACATGTTCTTTTCTAATATCATCGTTTTTAATATGATATTGCCATTGATGCCATCTGTTCACGCCTCTAATCATTCTCAGGACTCTCATATCTGCAGTCTCTAGTCTATGGTCAAGTGTTTTACTTCTGACCCAGCTCTCAGATCCATAAGTTAAAACTGGTTTGAACACTGTCTTGTATACATCTAATTTAGTGTTCCTACTAATTTCTCTCTTATTCCATATGAATTTATTTGATTGACTTTCTACCATACCAGCTTTGTTGATTCTATTTCCATATTTAATTTACTATCTTCACTAAAAATTGTGCCTAAATAGCTGAAATGTTTTACTTGTTCCAGAGGTACCCCTTTCACAACACAGTTGACATTTTCAACAATTCTACCTATTCTCATTGTCTTTTTAATGCTGACCTTCATACCATATCCATTACAACAGTTATTCAATTTAGTCAGGGAATCTTGCAAACTTGTAGCGGATTTATTCAGAAGTATAACATCTTCTGCATAAAGCAAAGAGCTGACATTAACATCTCCAATTATGATATCATGTTTAATACCACTTTCCTTCATAATGTGATCCATATAGATAATGAATAACAGAGGGGATAATGTACATCCTTGTCTCACACCAGATTTAACATTAAACCATCTTCCTGTACATCCTTCAATTCTAACTGCCAACTTACAACTCAAATACAGACTAAGTATTGCTTGATATAATGCCCGTTTGACACCATATAACTGTAGCGTATTGAATAGCTTCTCTAATGGCCCCTTGTCATTTGCCTTTTCCAGATTGACAAAACTTAAATACAGATCTTTGTTATATTACCATGCTGCCTTTCCACATTTCAAGTATGGATATGTATTCCTCACTGTATGCCTGTTGAGTGTTTTTTAAAACTGTGCTATCACTGCTTGTTTCATTTAGCAAATTTTCGAAGTAATTACTCCATACTTCAAGGATAAGTTTTTCTCCCGTTTTCATGTCACCTCTCTTTCATTTCAAACAAATGGCTGTACCCTCTTTTTGAAGGTAAAAATTGTTTTGCCACACGAAATACCTGGAGCGGAGTACGAGGACAAAGAGGGCCATGATGTCATGTGGAAATATGTTCTGTAAGAGCTGATTGGGACATTGGTGAAAAGGGAAGTTATGTCAAAGCTGACTAATAGATCTCAGTCGTTGAGTGCAATGTTTTTAATTTTTGTTATGAAATGTGTATTTTTTATGTAGGAAGGGGAATGACCAAACAATTCCTTCAGTGTGGCTGCTAGTTTTTTGGTTAAGTGGTAATTCGGGATGTCGATTCCTTCCACAATTGGACGTAGTGGTGTATCTGTTTTGTTTACTTTTGGCAGACCATAAATTCTGGGCACAGGCATACTGAAGTATTAGTTTTTTAATTGTTTTTTCTGGCCACATGTTACCAGATTTAATTAATTCAGTTGTTTTCTTTTTTGTTGCATTGCATGGGGTCGTAGTTTACCATTTGTTAGGTGTTGTGATCCGATACCAAATGGTTCATTTTTTTTTTTTTTATGTAGGTTGTCCGATCTAAAACAACAGTGGCATTCCCTTTATCTGCTTTTGTGATAATAATATCCTGGTTATTTATTTATTATTATTTTTTTTTTAGGGATTTGAGGGCCTTTGTGATTGTAATTTACCATTTGGTAGGTGTTGTAGTCTGACAAAAAAAAAAAAAAAAAAAAAAAAAAAAACCAGGACAAATCTGGGTTGCTTAATGGTCAAAGCTGTATAACTGAGAGGAGACTTCCACATAGCCTTTAAAGGAATGTGGAGAACTGACCAGGGCTTCTGACCTAATGTCCAATCCTCACGTTCTCATAGTGCACCCTGTCAGGTATCTACCTGGATACTGAACGAATGAGTATGGGCTGGCAATTTATGATTTAGCTGACCAAATTGTATTCTTATTGGCTTAAACCAAAATACAAAATGATGGTACAACACGACAAAATTTCATGCTAGCTGGGGCATTGCCCGGTTAAACAAGACCCCGTTGTTTTTGTCAGGGAAACCAGGGCGAACAGCAAAAAGTCAGCTACTGGAACAAATTTGAAAACACACCCCAACTCAACATCACCAGAGTTAAAGATTAGTACTATCAACATAAGAAGCCTGAATGAATTAGAGGAATTAGATAAGTACCAGATAGACATAATAGAGGTGACTGAAACAAAAGAGACAAAAACTGGCGAGATCTTTCTGAGCAATAAATACAAAATGTTATATTCAGGCAATGAAAATCATGGAAAAGAAGAAGTAGCCATAGTATTCAACACTAAATATGAGGCTAATCTTCTTGAATGGCAGGCAGTCTCAAGTAGAATGATGTGGCAAATATGAGAATGTGGAACTGGACAATGAGACTTATTTGTGCCTATGGTCCCACAGAAGGTTCTTACTAAGGTAGAAGTGGAGGAAATTTTTGAGGCTTTAGAGAAAGCAAATGACACAATGAAAAAGTTAAAGTTGGTTATTTTTCCTTTTTCATCCCATTTATATGGGATGAAAATGGAAATTTTCAATTTCCCTAATTCCATTTAGTCTTAAGCAGGAAAGAATTGAACATGTAAGAAAGTTTTAGAGAATAAAAGTTGAGCAGCTCTCAGATGTGAACTGTAGACTAAAATACACAAATACTATTTAAGAAAAATTGAAAGAGTTTGAGAACAGGAACCAAACCTTGGAGATTCAGTGGCAAGCCTTGAAGAAAACTCTGATTGATTCAGCCAGAGCAGCATGTGGTGAGGTTGTCTGCAAGGATAGAAAAATCAGAACTCCATGGTGGACACAGGAAGTTAAAGAGGCAGTGAAGGAAAAGAAGAAAGCATATCAAAAGTTCCTGGCAAATAAGTCAGCTTTTACTCTTACAGAATACAGAGACAAATGTAAGAAAGCTAAACAGTGTGTAAAACTAGCTAAACAAAAGTCATGGGAGGACTTTCGCAAGAATATAGAAAATAAATATCAAGAAGGTGGCAAAATATTCTGGAGGTTGTTGAAGAAGCTTAGGAATGGAGGAAAGAGTGCTGTAAAAGGAATTAGAGATGATAAAGGTGACATGAAAACTGAAGAAAAAGATATCCTTGAAGTATGGAGTAATTACTTTGAAAAATTGCTAAATGAAACAAGCAGTGATAGCACAGTGGTAAAAAACACTCAACAGGCATACAGTCAGGAATACATATCCATACTTGAAGTATCAAAGGCATGAAATGTGGAAAAGCAGCAGGAGTAGATGATGTTCGACCAGAAATGTTGAATTATGGTGGTATAAAAGTCTTACAGTGGCCGTACTGCATAGTTCAGAAGGCCTGGACAGAGGGACGAATTCCCGATGATTGGAGTAGAGCTCGCATAGCACCCAAATATAAAAAAGGGAAATAAAATTGAATTTGAGAATTATAGAGATATTTCCCTACTGAGTGTTCCTGGTAAGATTTATGCAAGTATACTTGAGAAATGGTTGAGAAGAATTGTGGAAGAAAAGCTTGGTGAAGAACAAGCTGGATTCAGGCCAAATAGAGGCTGTCAGGATCAGATCTTCACTTTACGACAAACAGTTGAGAAATCATGGGAATATAACAAAGATCTGTATTTAAGTTTTGTCGATCTGGAAAAGGCATATGACAAGGTGCCAAGAGGGAAGCTATTAAATATGCTACAGTTATATGGTGTCAATGGGGCGTTAGTTAGCAAGCAATATTATCAAGCAATACCTAGTCTTTGAGTTGTAAGTCAGCAATTAGAATTGAAGGAAGTACAGGAAGATGGTTTAATGTTAAATCCGATGTAAGACAAGGATGTACATTATCCCCTCTACTATTCATTATCTATATGGATCACATTATGAAGGAAAGTGGTAATAAAAATATCAAAATTGGAGATATTAATGTCAGCCTTTGATTTATGCGGATGATGTTATACTTGTAAATAAATCCGCTACAAGTCTGCAGGTTTCCCTGACTAAATTGAATAACTGTTGTAATAGATATGGTATGAAGGGCAGCAATAAAAAGACAAAGACAATGAAGATAGGCAGAATAGTTGAAAATGTCAACTGCGTTGTGAACAAGAACCTGTGGAACAAGTAAAACATTTCAGCTACTTAGGCACGATTTTTAGTGAAAATGATCAATTAAATATGGAAATAGAAAACAGAATCAAGAAAGCTGGGAAAGAGTCCTGCATGAACAGATGGCATCAATGGCAATATCATATTAAAAATGAGAATATTAGGAAAGAACTTGACATTATCAGCATCTAGGAATGCATTAGCAGAGCTAATCTCAGTTTAAATGGTCACTTAAAAAGAATGGGCTAGGAAAGATTAGCAAAACAAGTGTTCCCTGCCAGGTTGGCAGGAAAACGACCCAGAGGAAGTCAATATTTTATTCATATTGTCTCCTAATGTAACTAAATTTCTACTCCCTAAAAAGTACCTTTTTAACCTATCAGAGTGTACACTTAAAATTTTACTAGGATTTTTGACATCTTGAATCCTAAAATTCACAGGAGAAAATTTCTCTAAAATTCTAAATGGACCTAAAGCTTTCCTTCCTAATTTCCCAACTCCTTTTATACTAGATTTATCATCTAACAATACTAAATCTCCTGGTGCAAATGACTTATACTTTCTAAAACGATTTATATACTGCCTAGTTTTCTGAAAACTTAATCTACTTATTTCACCTACTAATCTGTGAATAGTGGAAAATTTATCTACTACTGTTTCCAGATACTGATTTATATCATTGTATGCTGTATTAGGAATGACTGAAACAAGTTCATTAGGAAAGATTTGATCAAAACCATATAAAGCAAAAGATGGCTTTTCTTTGATAGCAGAATGAAAAGCAGATCTACATGCAAATAATGCTTGAGTATATATGTGTCCCAATCATTCATTTTAGCGTTTGCCAGATTGGAAAGTATTTGCTTTATATTTCTATTCAACCTTTCCCGCGTACCACTGCACTGTGGGTGGTAAGGTGTTGTAAAAATCTTCCTAATGTTGAGTAATTTACATAACTGTAACAATAGTTCAGATGTGAAATTTGCTCCTTGATCTGAAAGTAAGGTCTGAGGAGTTCCATATCTACAAATTATCATTCAAAAACTTTCTTGCAATAGTCTTTGTAGTTTGATCCTTCATTGACATTGCTTCAGGAAATCTAGTTAGCATGTCTATGACTAGAATATACCTATTGCCTTTTTTAGTAATTGGCAGTGGACCTACTACATCAATAGCAACAGCCTGAAAAGGTCTAGTTGGAATTGGAAATAGTTGTAATGGAGCTTTTCCTCTAAAAGGGGATCTTATTTGGCACTTACGAGATGATATGACATATGTGAGTATATCACTCTTCATACCTTTACAGATGTAACAAGTTCTAGAAAATCCTTGGTGTCCAGCCAATCTGAATCATGGAAAGCATACATGATCCAAGGAATCGTTTGAGTTGGTGCCAATATTTTCACTTTCAACCTTCCATCTGTCTAGATAAGAGTAATCCATCTTTACCTAAAAATTAGTTTTCCAGGTTTAAAAATGTATCCAGTTGAGTTTCACCCTTCAACACTGCTTAATAAATAGTTTTAAGTTCAGGATCATCTTTCTGAGCTTGGACAATCTTATCCTTTTCCCAAATTTGTGAACTAGGTTCCTTATTCTTTACAGTCTCAATATTGAACACTTGATCATTATCATTAGTGTCTTGAAAAACTTCAAGAGACTGCTCTAATTTTCCTTTGTCATCTGATTTCCTGTCCAAACAATATTCTAGTCCACACAAGGACACTGTATTATTAACAAAATTACATGCAAAACCATGAAGTTTCATGGTTTTGCATGTAATTTTGACCAAGATATAGGTGGAGTGATACGTTACAAAGTGCCTTAGATGATAGAAATATAAGATCTGATAATGTTGGAGTCTTGACAAGTAACAGACTGATGTGGAGGAAAATTGTAGATAGGAAGTCAGTAATGATGCAAATTTTTCATGTAGTACTATCATATCCTGTACATCCCTTGAGGGTAGATGGCAGGAATTTGATGATGATGACTGTACAAATCCAGAAGAATCTTAGTATGTGAGGACTTTAGCAGAGTTTATTGTAGTTTTCATTTTTTGAAAATTTTAAAATTTTATTTATATATATATATATATATATATATATATATATATATATATACTGACTGAGATCCGAGAATTAGAACTTTTTTAAATCACTTAAACAACTTCCACGAAAACATCAAATTAACCATGGAAATTGAAGAAAATGGATCTCTACCTTTTCTGGAAGTAAAACTTACTAAGACATCTGACTCCATAAAAATCTCCATCTTTAGAAAACCTATGCACACAGACAGATACCTACATGCATCCTCACATCACTATCCGGCACAGAAGATGGATATCATCTCAACTCTAACGCATTGTGCTAGATCTGTATTGTCAGATGAAGAAGAACTAAAAAATGGACTACAACATCCTAAGAGGACCTTCAAAAACAATGGCTACTCTTTCAAAAACTATCAACAAACAACTATACCGGCATCAACGAAACAACGTAGAAACACAAGATGACCCCCCAAAGGTTATATCTCCTTGCCATACATCAGCACGCTCTCCAAGAAACTAAGAAGAATTTTGGGAAACTTTAACATAAAAATGCTTCTCTACTCTTCCCAAACTAAGATCAAGTTTAAGCAAATACAAACAAGCTCACAACCATCTACAATTCCCAGGTGTGTACAAAATCACACGTGACTGCGGAAAACTATACGATGGCCAAACAGAAAAATCCATCCTGCTACATCTCGAAGAACACCGAAGAGACATTACTTACAAAAGAACCAGAGCTAGTGTCCTCTCAAGTCATGTCCTGTTTTCAGTAAACACAAATAATGAAGGCCGCCAACATGAGAAAAACTGGACAACAACTTCAAACCTTCACATATGCCACAACGAGGTAGAATGCCGCATAGTCAAGTCTGGAGAAATTGTCATGGACCCTCTTCATATAAACAGTAACCTCAGCTACAATTTACCGGACTCATTCAGCTCTGCTGTCAGATATTGGTGCACTCGTGAAGCTACAAGCGCACAGGTGTATAACAATAGAACTTTAACATGGACTGTAGCTCTAGTTCAAAGTTAACTGTTTTATAGTCAAATTTATCGTTTTATAGTGACTCAATGCTTCTATATAGTGTTTTTATTTGCTTTCTATGTTCTCTCACGCCTGAAGAAGTCAGCCACTCCGATGAAACATGTTGTGTATTTAATAAATTTAATTGTTTATTCTAATTCTCGGATCTCAGTCAGTATATAAATATGAATATATATATATATATATACTAAGATTCTTCTGGATTTGTACAGTCATCATCATCAAATTCCTGCCATCTACCCTCAAGAGATGTACAGGATATGATAGTCCAGAAAAGGTAGAGCTCCATTTGCTTCAATTTCCATGGTTAATTTGATGTCTTCGTGGAAGTTGTTTAAGTGATTTAAAAAAAGTTCTAATTCTCGGATCTCAGTCAGTATATAAATATGAACATATCTCAATTCCGAGTTAATACAACAAATCATCATATGTGTGTGTGTGTATATATATATATATATATATATATATATATATTTTTTTTTTTTTATCACTAGAGGTCAGGCTAAGAAAAAGATTAGTTAACAACATAGATTTAAGATTTTATTTACCCTTATAGAGTGCAACAGCATGTAGCTTGGTTCCTATACATATGTATCCTTCTGATGATGACCTTGATACAGGGTCGAAACGTCAAGTGTTATTTTATTAATAATTAGTAAAATAATCATTTCGACATGTGTGTTTTGTGTCCATAAGGTTATACTGTGATCAGCATGAATGCTGATCACAGTATAACCTTAAAAGAAAGAGTCATTTGTTCTTCTATGTATTAGGTTCACTTTCTTCTACTGGTTTAAAGTTCTCATCGGAAGCAGCTTGACATATTTCCAACAGTGTCACCATAGCCAGCACTTCAACGTTGTTATCAATATCCAACCAATTTTCAAATTCTTCTTTTGACATACGATCTGGGGTTTTATCAAAAATTTCATTTGTAAGATATTAAAATTTTTCGGAAGAAGGAGTTTCAGAGTTTGTTTTTAAAAATCCACCTGGGAGCAGTTTTCAATAGTCTTCTCTGAGACTTGCTTCCACAACACTGCTACCAAATGCAATGCATCAAGAAGGGAAATTTTTTTGCAATTGCACTTGCATCAGATTGCTCTTTTATATAATCAAGTTCAGCTATAATTCTTGCACCAACTTCCCCGCTTCAAAAGTACGTATGATGCTTTAGTCACATGGCTGAATTAACAATGTAGTATTCGAAGGCAAGAAAATTACTCTGATGTTCTTTAACGATAAATTGTTTGTGTGTGCACTGCAGTTATCTAATAACAAGACAAATTTTCGCTTTAATTTAAGATTCCACTTAACTAACCAATTGTTGAAAATGGCATTAGTCACCGAAGAAATGCACTAGAATAGTAGTCAACAGGCAAAATTTTGATGCCTTTAAAACACCAAGGATTTTTACTTTTTCCAATCACTAGGAGCTCTTGTTTATCACCTTTCATATTAGCACAACAAAGAACTGTCACTCACTCTTTTAAAGATTTAAATCCTTTAGTACTTTCATTTTTAAACAAATAAGTATGCTCAGGCATTGCATGAAAATAGAGTTCTGTTTTGTATGCATTGTAAATATCCTTGGGAAAATATTTTTTCTTCACCATGAATATGATTGCACACAATATTCTCTCGCTTTTTCCATCTATTAAACCATCCATCAGTTGCAGTGAAATTTTCTTTGCCCACTGTTTTTGCAAGTTCTGCTTTTGGATGCATCAGAAGCCCATTAATCAAAGCATTCTTTTCACGAACATTACTAAACCAAAATTTTAATGCTGATTCAACTTGAATATCCTTACCAGATCGGGCTCCCTTCTGATCCATGTTCTCATTAATAAGAGCTGAAGTTTCAGCAAGGCTGGAACAGACATTGCAAACACTATACACAGAAGGAAAAAGATATGGACTAAATGTCAACTTTGAAAAAATAAAACAACAACATTCGGACAACAGAAGTTACTGAACAGAGTTACGATAGACAGATTTCAACTGGAAAATGTGGAACCCTTTACATATCTTGGATGCCACATGACGCATGACTTGGACCCCAAAAATGAGATAAAAATTAGAATAGCCAGAGAAACAACTATTTTAAAAGCCATGGACAAAATATGGAAGAGTCGAGCTATAAAGATGCAAACTAAACTGCACATTGTAGAAACCTGTATCTTCAACAGCATGCTCTATGGATACAAGGCCTGTGTACTCCTGACAGAATCTGAAAGGAGGATATTGGCATTTGAGAGGAAGTGCTATAGAAAGATCTTGAAAATAAGCTGGATACAGAAAGTGAACAATGAGGAAATCTACAGACAAATACAACCAAAAGAAAACCTGATCCAGAAAATAATCAAAAGGAAACTACATCTATTTGACCATATATGTAGAATGAATGATGAGAGAAAACTAAAAACGTTGCTGTTTGAAATAACTGAAGGAAAGAACAAAAGAGGAAGACCAAACAGAGAATGGGGCGATGACATCGTCAAATGGTGCGAAAACTCTATACACAAACCGAGTCATCTTGCACAAAACAGAATGCAATGGAAGAATCATATCAAGATGGCAGCAGACACCTACAGGCATTGGACACATGGTTGTTGATGATGGTGATCATAGCACTCCAAAATTCTTTGCTTTTCTTGAAAAGATAAATATTTACATTTTTTACTTGCTTCTGTCATAATGCTAAGGGCTGTTTTAATGAGCACTTTGATTATAATAAACGGATTATTTTTAATTCATTTTAAATGGCGTGTTTGATAACAATAGCCAACTGATAATATTATTTGCGATCACAATAAGCGGATTCTACTGTATTACCATATATCACTATCCACACCAATACTCAGACATAATAACTATAAGCAACTTAACAAAATGCTAGATATCTTTGGTCAGCAACAAATCAGAGCACTTATCAATAACAGATTTAACAACAAAACTATTGAGAAAATCATGCACACACACTAAAAGCAACTACAAATCAAATAAACAGCAATGCCTTAAGTTGCACTTGCCACCATCCAAATACTGGAAAGCTAGCTGTCAAGTAGAAAAGATGCATGCAAATTCTTTATCTGCATATGGCAAGTTGGTCCCTCAATCACGCTGTGCAGCATTCCAGAGAATACATTGGAAAGGTGATTAGCTCCCATATCACAACAGCATATGTATAAGGCTGAGTAAGCTTTGATAGCAAGGCTGATTAAATGCCTTCATCAGAAGGCATTTAATCTACTCTTCACGAACATGACCATGGGAGAGGAGGGGAGGGAGGAGAGAGATAATGGATTGAAGATCCCAAGATGTTTACCACTCTCATCCATCAGCCATGTAGAACTGATTTATCTTTGATATATTTCAGCTATTTATTATGAATCATGGAGTGATTATCTCACCAGGATTTTAGTTTTGAAATCATTATCCTGCTCTACAAGTTCTATCACATAAATGATGAGTGTTATATAATGACATGATTCCATTTTTATTGAGAACAATCTCTAAACTACAGGTTTTCAGATATAAAAAACCAAGCTAGGGGAGTTTGGTTTTTTTTTTTTTTTATATCTGAAAATCTCTTGCGCACTTTTTTTTTTTGGTAACTATGGTAAGCAATATCTTTTAACTAAATGTTTTGTTAGATAAACGAGTGTTTATCTATTGATTTATATGTATATATATATATATATATACATTAAATACAATTTAACAACATATATAGTAATCAAGATTTAATAAGCTCATATTTCACCATTTGTTACAAGAATGCCTTTGAGGGAGGGACTAAGGAAGGTTAAAACAGTGTTTAGAAGACGCACATCAAACACTGTGTGCAATTTGAATCACAAAAAACACAGTATTAGAACATACACTATTAGAGTTCAAAAGAACTAATGAATAATTGTAAACATAGAAAAATTAATAACAGCTTGTGGAAATCATTTTCTAAAACTTTGATACTGGCAAGTAGTCTGAATAATTCATATTTGAATAGTGGTGTTTCGCCCCCCCCCCCCCCCCCCAAGGATAGATGATTATATTATGTAAATCAACTTAAAAAAAAAAAACCTCAATGCCTAGTGTGGATGGAATGAAAGGTGAGATCAAAGTAGTTGAATTCTAATCATTTTATGTAATTCTGTAATGAATTTTGAACTCAGCTGAGTAGCCAATTTATCCAAAATGCAGCATATAGCAGGATTAACACACCTGATAAACATCAGGTGAAGATAATTATGTTATTGATGTTATGCAGACAAACCTGCAAAGAACTCATGCTATTTGCTCTGGTGTCCCTTTAATTTAGAGATATGGTAATTCTTAACATCTGATTCAGGTTTAGTCGAATTTGATAGCAATCACGATAGTTTTTATGTTGCTTAGCTCATCTTACAGACTTTACAGAACATATGGAGTGAACTTGACAATGGCTACCTCCTGTAACAGACAATGGTAAACTGGTACATTGCTCTGTAAGCTTAAAGCTTCCAGCAGACCAAAAAGTGAATGCATCCAAGAAAGCAAGACAACTGCCTGATTACATTCAATAGTTCACTGAAGCTATACATAGTTAATTTAATTTTAAAACAGTAGCAATTTCAAGTATCTGACTGCAAAAACATCTACAAAGAAAAAAAGCCAAACACAAGGTCAAGGGAATATGACAAAAGTACAGCAATCCTTCGATTAATGCGCCTAATGAGTTCTTTAAAACAGGCACATTAATCGAATATAATAACCTATGGGGAAAAGTATAATTCGTTCCTCAGATTTCTTTTTTGACCCTTAATTTTTTTAATAAAAGAATTAGGGTATGTCTCAGGGCCTAGTTAAAGGAAACTAGGTCCTTTAACAATAAAACATATTCAGAATATAAATTTATTATTCTACTTCTTAACAGAGAATTGAGCTAACATAGTTTGACAGGTTCTATTTCTTTTTTTTTTCATACAACTGACTGTATGGCCCTATTGTCTCTTCTGCAAATTTTACTGCTTCTCTCTTCACCAGGGACAGTCTCTCATCATTGCTGCTTAAAAACTTTAATTGTACAAAAACTATTTTCATATTGTTTCTGTGAAACCTCTTTGGGCTTGTCAGTGATTAAATTTTCATATTCTTCAGGATCATCCAGCTGTGCATCTAAATTTAGTAAGTCGGAATCACTCAATTCCTCAGAATGAGATTTAATTAATTAGATCAATTTGAAAAGCCTCTAAAATCATTTGCACAATGTGGAAGAATGTGCTCCCAAACGGCTCGCATATTGCTAGCAATAATTTCATTCGACTTTGGGACTTTATAACCAGGTTGAGATTTCTCTGATTTGGCTAGAGAAGTCTTGGAAGGTATTCGCTTCCAAAAAAAGCCGGTTTCATTGACATTAAATATTTGTTGATCACAATAGTCCCCCTTCTTACACAATTTTCTTCAAAATCGCACTAATCGAGGGTGCATTAATTGAGGGATTGCTGTACACTTTTGTTCTATGAACAAGTCAGATAATACAGGAAATAGGACTGCCCATCACAGCTCCTTCAGTGTGTATGTACAACTAGTTTTTCCAAGTGCAATAACCCCTAATTGACAGTGAAATGAAATAAGTCAACAATATCTTCGAGGAAATCCTCCCTCAGAAAATGAAGTCTCCTGGAGCGAGCAGTGATACTATAACAAGATCATTAATTTGGGATCAAGTATACAAAGTTCCTTAATTTGTTTCTTTAAAATCGATGCTACTTTTAAAGTAAGATTGAGATAGGCCAGTAAAGTTTAAGTTAGACTGGATAGAAACCCAGCCAGGCAGCACATGGGAGAACAAATGTAATCAACTATCGAATGGAAAGGAAAATCTTTTCAGTACACTTTAGCAAGTCCATAAATGTGTGAAACTCTAGCAAGGTATTCTTGCTAGAAGTGTCCAATAACTTATTAGAGTTAAAATTGATCTATTCCTAGGCAAAACATTAGTTATAAAGGATCCTTTAAAACTAAAGAAGATAATGATAGAAATTAAAATTTCTATCATTCTCTTCTAAGCAGCAATTCATCTCTAACTATGATAATAGTAACATATATATAATTAAGGAATGCACAAACAGGTTTTGGTGGCACTTCTGCACATTTAGTACACAAATGTTTACACATGTTTTATATTTGACTAATAACTATTATTAGGATTATATTATTTAATTAATTTTTTTTTTATGAAGTGCATATTGTTCACTTCTTAATCTCAATTAAGACTGCATACACATGTCCACAGAAGATACATTTTTTATTTTGGACGTGTGTGTTAATTTCAACATATTCTGTTATAGTACAAATGTTTCTTAATGTCTTCGGGTGGTATATGATTTTCAATGGCAGATCACAGCCATCACAATTAAACAGGACACTTGAAAAAGGTTCCTGTTTAATTTCTAGGTGTCTATAGAAGTTTTCCTAGATTATCATATTCATCCACAAAAGGGTGGAAGCCCTTTTTTGTGATTTTGTGGAGAGTAATGGCAGGGGGAGGGGGGTATTTCCATGTGCAAATATTGCTGCAAAGGAGAGAAGAAAGAGCTATAGTCCATAGGCTTTAAAGAAATATGTTCTATGGCTAAATGTGCACAAACACATAGAAAGGACGGCCCTTAGCAACAAAACAATCTTTCTCACCCCTGCAAGGAATAGATGGTTTTAATCAACACCTTAAAAGAGCCATACAGTAATAACAATATTGTGATAAACAAAGCAGAAAGGTAACACAAACGTGATTATGAAACAAACAAAATATGAAAACAAATTCTTTTACAAGATCAGTCTACCTACTAAATCACAGATCATGATCTTACGAACTTAAAAAATAATAACGTTCATAAATTACTGAAGAAAGTCAGTTCCTGGCCTAAAGAAAGTGTTAACAAATGCAAGCCTTTTCATGTAAAAACACCTGGAATATATGGAGCACTAAAAATTCACAAACAACATATACCTCTATGCCCAATAGTAGATGGTATAAACAATCCTACATACAAACTTGCTAAACATTTGGCTAAATTACTAGCCCCTCCACAGGTAATTTTTCCTCTTTTGTTAAAAATTCTGCTCACCTAAAAAGTATATTAAAAGACCATATTTTAAAAACTTCAAACATGATTTTGATATTAATTCACTAATATCAATGTATCAGTAATTGAGACCCTTGATTTGTTAAAGTGACATTTCCCCCCCCAGACATATTTGTATTATTCAAATTCACAGTACATTTAGTTATTTTAATGGAAAGGGAATATATATATATATATATATGTTCATGCTTTTTATATACTGACTGAGATCCGAGAATTAGAATAAATAATGAAATTTATTAAAATATGCAACATGTTTCATCGGGGTGGCCGACTTCTATCCAGCACAGAAGAGGAACTAAAAAATGAGCTACAACATCTTAAAAGAACCTTCAAAAACAATGGCTACTCTTCAAAAAGTATCAATAAACAACTATACCACTGTCAACAAAACATAGAAATACAGGATGACCACAAATGCTATATCTCGTTGCCATACATCAGCATGCTCTCCAAGAAACTGAGTAGAATTTTAAAAAAGTTTAACATAAAAACGTGCTTCTCTACTCTTCCCAAACTAAGATCAAGTTTAAGCAATCACAAACAAGCTCATAACTATCTACAATTCCCAGGTGTGTACAAAATCACATGTGACTGCAGGAAACCATATTATGGCCAAATGGAAAAGTCCATTCTCTTACGTCTCAAGGAACACCAAAGAGACATCGCTTACAAAAGAACTAGAGCCCTTTCAAGCTATGTCCTGTTTTCAGTTAACACAAATAATGAAGGCCGCCAACATGAGATAAACTGGACAACAACTTCAAACCTGCACATATGCCACAACAAGGTAGAATGCCGCATAATCGAGTCTAAAGAGATTGTCATGGACACCTCTTCATTTAAACAGTAACCTCAGCTATAATTTGCCAGACTATTTTAGCTCTGCTGTCAGATATTGGCGCACAGATTTCTAGCTATAGAACTTTAACATAGACTGTAGCTCCAGTTCAAAATAACTGTAGTTTGTAGTCAATTTTATAATTTATGATTTCATAGTGACTCAATGTTTCTTTACAGTATTTTTTATTGGCTTTGTATATTCTATCACGCCTGAAGAAGTCGGCCACCCCGATGAAACATGTTGCGTATTTTAATAAATTTCATTATTTATTCTAATTCCCGGATCTCAGTCAGTATATAAAAAGCATGAACATATCCCAATTCCGAGTCAACATAACAAGTCATATATATATATATATATATATATATATATATATATATATATATATATATATATATATTAATGTCCATTATTTACTCGGTAGAACTGTATATAAAAAAAGGAAATTAAATGACTTTATACCGAGAATGGCACGTTTATTGTTAAGATACGACTAGTTTCGTTGAAATACAACTTCTTCAAGTATCATAGGCAAAGAATAAAATAAAAAATAACAGACACATGAAAAAATACATTAACAGATCTAGTATAAAACACACAAGTACATTTAAAAAAGGAATGCATGCTAGAGTTCCAACTGAAGCTGACTACGTGCGTGAGCTGGTATTAGTGCGCCAGTATTGGACAGTGGCAAAGTGTGCATCAGAAATATTATAGCTAAGGCTGTTATTAATATGAGACGAATTAAGCGATATTTCTCTAGATTCAATTATTCTTCTTTCCAGTTCATCATAGCACACATGGATATTAGAGGTTTTTTGCCAGTCAACAAGGTGTTGGCAGCCTTCATCCGAGTTGATGGAAAAGAGAATTATCTATTACCAATTATATGCATCCCTATTACCAATCCAAGAGGCAAACCTTCTTCATATGGAAGCTATTTTCACCATAAATCATACAAGACCACCTTCTGATAACATTTCTCATTCTGAGAGATCAGCTATTAAAAGTTTGAGATACAATAATGATATCATTATTCTCCCTGCAGACAAAGGGAATGCTACTGTCATCTTAAATAGATCAGATTATCATAACAAAATTTTAGAACTACTAAACACTGACACTTACTCTGAACTAAATAGTGATCCTACTAAGAACTGCACAATAGGACCAACAATTTACTGAAAACCACCTCAGAGTTACCAAGAAACATCCGTCTTTCCCTTAGGTCATTTCATCCTCTAATCCCTAGGTTATATGGACTCCCTAAGATCTATAAATTAAACTCTCCTCTTAGACCTATCGTTGAAGGCATAAACTCCCCTACTTACCTCTCAAATTACCTCACATCCTTTTTAAAAAACCTTTGTGGTACTTCCTTTTTCTCATGTAAAAAATTCAGCCGATTTTGTCTCAAAAATTAAAGACATCAAACTCAAGACATCAGATTTAATGGCAAGTTTCGATATTGTTTCCCTCTTCACGAATGTCCCTACTCAAGAAGTTCTATACCTTCTCCAGAGGAAATTATCCAAGAAATTTTTCTCCTTACTTTCTCACTGTGTGAACTCAGGATACTTCAAATACAATAACAAGATTTATAAACAAAACTCAGGTTTAGCTATGGGCAGCCCGCTCTCTCCGATTCTTGCTGACATATTTCTTAAAGATTTTGAAGAAAAAGCTATTAATTCCTCACCTCTTAAACCTAAAGTTTGGTATTGTTACATTGACGATGTATTTCTCATCTGGGAACACGGTATCAACAACCTCAACCCTTTTCTGGACCACCTCAACAAGTTTCACCAGAAAATCAACTTCACCTGTGAACTAGAATCTGACGAATGTCTTCCCTTTCTTGACTTAAAACTTATGAGATGCACTGAGAACATCAAAATCTCCATTTTTAGAAAACCCACTCACACAGACAGATACCTTCATGCTTCTTCCCATCACTACCCTCCACAAAAAATTGGTATTATTCCAACCCTGGCACATCATGCCAGATCTTTATTAACAGATGAAACAGAAATTGAATATGAACTCAATTTTCTTAAAAAGTCTTTCGTTAACAATGGATTCTCTCTTAAAAAGATTAATAAATTTCTCTCTGCTCAACTGCTCTTGAAGATTCTTCTCAACCAAGAGGTTTTATTTCGTTACCATACATCAGCACTCTCTCCCTGTAACTAGCAAAAATGCTTCAGAAATTCAACATTAGAACTTGCTTCACTACGTTCCCTAAACTTCGCTCCATACTAAGCAGACCTAAAATCAAACATCTTCCTATTCAGTATCCAGGAATCTATAAGATTTTGTGTGATTGTGACAAACCATATTACGACCAGACTGCTAAATCCATCCTTTTACGCATGGAAGAACATTAAAGAGATATCTCTTACAACAGAACCAGAGCCAGCGCTCTCTCTAGCCACGTTCTCTTCTCCATCAACTCGGATGAAGGCCGCCAACACCTTGTTGACTGGCAAAAAACTCTAATATCCATGTGTGCTATGATGAACTGGAAAGAAGAATAATTGAATCTAGAGAAATATCGCTTGATTTTTCTCATATTAATAACAGCCTTAGCTATAATATTTCTGATGCACACATTGCCACTGTCCAATACTGGCGCACTAATACCAGCTCATGCACGTTGGAACTCTAGCACGCATTCCCTTTTTAAATGTACTTGTGTGTTTTATACTAGATCTGTTAATGTATTTTTTTCATGTGTCTGTCCTATGATACCTGAAGAAGTTGTATTTCAACGAAACTAGTCGTATCTTAACAATAAACTTGTCATTCTCGGTATAAAGTCATTTATATATATATATATATATATATATATATGTGCATATGTTGACTCATACATGAGAATTCAAGACCTATAAGCACATCAATGCCATGTGCAAAATGCAGATGAGCACTGAGATAGATTTTTTTTTTTTTTTTTTTTTTGAAAAGTTGCAGGTTGTGGTTTGGGAATACTTCTTGAGGAAGGCTGTTCAATAGGACAGAGGTGGATGGAATATAAAAGAGGATGAATAGAAACAGGTTCAGTGTGTTTGCAGTTGCACAGTAGAGTGAAAGGATGCTTGGACAGCTGCAGCTCTTGTATTAACAGGTGCAACAGAAAGTGGAATATTGATGATTGCCAATTCACTGGAGCAGTGGCCATGGAGGTACCTGTAGAATAAACATAGTGCTGAATCACTGCACCTGTGAGATAGAGGCAGAAGAGCCTGTAAGAGAGGAATCATCTATGAGCTTAACTGCATGCCTCTGGATGGCATCAAGAATTTTAAGGAAAGTTTTAGTTCACATATTTGGGATGGTTTTGCACCATCCCAAATATGTGAGCAGTTTTCTAAACATAGATGGATTTGGGATTTATATATATAGTGAAGAGTTGGTTGAGTGTAAAACAGGCTCTTTAACAAAAGTGAATGACAAGTTTCTTGGATGCTGAGGTGGCTATTGATGTGATGTGTTTATACCAGGAAAGACTGGAGTTGGACATTAGTCCAAGCAAAGAATCTTGTCTTGTGATTTGTGTATGACTGAGGGTAAGAATAGGTGAGCTGGGATCTTTTATGCATGAGAAAAGGCAAGTCCGTGTTTTGGTGCCACTGAACGTGACAAGGCTGTCCTCGCACCATTGGAGGATAGTATGTAGATAAATGCTTAAAGCACTAGTTGTAGATCTTGCAGCTTGGGATGTCAAAGTACTACATGGTTTGTCAAATGAGTAAGATGAGCAGAGAGTATCACTGCAAAGCTGTGGATGGGATTAGTGGTTATTGTGAGTAGGTCATTTATGTAGAGAAGAAAGAGGGTAGGTGATAGGACAGAGCCTTGAGGCACTCCAGCACTGATGGTGAAGCTTGAAGAGAGAGAGAGAGCCATTTGCCATGACCTGAGAGAAAGCTAGTTACCTAATTACAGTGGGTGACAGATTCTGAAAGATGGCAATTTGTTTAATAGGCCTCAATACTACACATGGTAGAAAGCTTTGGAACTCAATTGCGACAGCACAAGCATCTCCAAACCTTTCCATGGTACGTGTCTAGTGGTGGGCGATGTAAGCTACAAGGTCAGCTGTGGATCTTGAATGGCAGAATCTGTACTGATGGTCAATGATTAATTTGTGGGCCTCTAAGTAGTGGAGGAGTTGGCTATTGATGACTTGCTCATTATTTTGGAGAGGATAGAGGTAATGGCAATTGGTCAGTGGTTTGATGAGAGACTTCTATCACCATTTTTTGGAATAGGATGGAAATGAGATTGCTTCCATGCATTGGGATAAGTAAAAGATATGTATAATACAGATGATGCCATCAGGCCTAGAAGACTTTAGTATCCAAGTTATTTAGTAGTTTTCTGATGACATTTTGGCAAAAAACTATAGGGAGGCATACAGTGATTGAATTCAGGTATGGTAGGAGGTGATTTCCCTTAGTCATCTATACATGAGTTGGAGGAAAAGAGTGATGCTAGGAGGTCAGCTTTATCTTTAGGTGAAGTAACAGTGGTGCCATCAGGATGAGACAGAGGTGGAAGTGCAAGAGAGCAGAAGTTGTGTCCAATGGCCTTAACAAGAGACCAGAAGGCACAGCTCCCATTTGAACAGGAAGCAAGTTTTCTGCTGGTGGCCTTTATGAAATCGGATTTCAATCTACTGATGACTGATATGCATATGTTGCACGCTTTGGTATAGGGAGAGTATGAAGTTGGAGTTCATGATGTGAGCCACACGTGTTTTTTTTTCCCCCTCTTTGACTGCTATAAACAGAAAAATATACAAAGTAGATGACACAGCTAGTTCCCCCCCCCCACCTTCCCTTTGCCCAATTTCCACACACACACACACACACACACACACACAGAACACTTACAAAACCAAGCAATGAATACAGCCACTATCAAACCAGCAGTTTGACTCTTATATTGATGATGTGTTTGCTATTCGGCTCCATGGTCCAGACACATTAATTACATTTTTAGTGCATTTAAATGGACACCACCATAAAATCCACTTTACCATGGAACAGGAAGCTAATGACTGTCTTCCCTTCCTAGATACACCTTCCTGATGGTTCATTATCTTTTTCTGTTTATAGAAAACCTGCACATAATGGGAGATATTTACACTCATACCATCATCTAGCTCAACAACATATCCTAAAAGCACTCACAGAGCTATTTGTTCTGATGATAATGCTCTTATCTGAACTCATTCACTTGCATGACACTTTTTTTAACCAATGGCTATAATCCCCAGAAAATAGACAAAATACTAAAGGTTCCCCCAGAAATCTCCTTCATTGCCTAATACACCAGACTAGAGCAAAACTGTTACCATCCCACAAATTCAGGGCACATCCAAAAAGATATTGATAGCAGTTAATAAATATTAGCTTTTCACTATATTTAAACCATATATCAAATTGGCAACTCTCATCCATTCACCTAAGGATAAACTCTCTCCTTTATCATATCCAGGAGTGTATGAAATGTTCTGTATTTGTGGATAGACAGGCTGTTGACATCCACCTTGGAGAACATAAAAAATACATTCAGCACTATTGTTATGGAAAAGTTGAGACTAGCAGAACATGCCTTGGATACCCTTCACACAGGATCAAATGGAAGAAAAAGTGCTGTCATTTTACATCAGAGATATTGTTTTTGGAATCAGCAGGAGCTTTAAAAAATTCCCCAAACCTCAACAAGTATGACTGTATCAATTTAGAAAATCTAGGAGACAGATCTTTGATTTTAAGATCAAATTAACATCCCCCCCCACCCACTCTTTATCCAACAATAGATGGCATTAATCAGTTCCTTGTGTTGCCTGTTACAATTTTTTAAACTGGTCTTGCTGTTAACTAAATTGTTGCTGTTTGTGTACTGTGACAAGCTTTTGTGCTTTTAAGATGCTGGATATAATACCAGTGAAATATCAGCAAATAAGTTAAATAAATCATAATTTTTTTCTTATTATTCCTGTGTTAAATAAATTAACATGAACTGCCAACCATTTAAGCCTTTCTATCCATTTAAAAATTGTACTATATGTCTAGATTCATTTCCTACTGTTCTGTTTAGAAAATTTCTCCACTTCTTTCCTATTATAAAGAACCTTCCTACGGTACCACTGGCACCAATGAATCTCGTGGTCTAATTTCCCCATGTTGAAATTTGCCCAAATCATCTGACTTGTAACTGTCTTTCATACAAAGTTTATCTTCAATGTTTAGTGACAGATACTACAGTTACTTCCTTTCCCTAATCTGCTGATCCTTCTTCCCTAGTTCTGTTTATGTGCCTATGAAATCTTAAAATAACTATTAATTATGTATTTATGAATAATGCCAGTGCTTTTCAGTTATCTTCACTCTTCAAAATTCTCCAATCTTAGGAGAAGCCAATGTTATTTATTTTTCTGCCTATTTTCATAGTTTTGGTATTTTTATTGATATTTTTAATACCAAATTTGTCAGAGCAATTAATTTGACTTTGGCCACAGACTCTTGACGTACCTCTTAATGTTTAATATTTGTTGGTAAGAATCCCAATACAGTAAATTGGGGAAACTATGTCATGATGAAAGTAATAGTGAGAATATATGCATAACATTGACTAAGATATGCAATTGTGTTAATGATATGAATGTGCTTAATCATGAAAGTGATTATGATGAAATGATGAATGTATTGTTTATCCAGTTGGGATATCTTTAGTATGTCAAAATGTCTACATAGGTGATGTATTAGATGATTAGAGATCTGCAAACTGTTTAATTGGATCATTCAGACTAGATGTGCATATACGCAAAACCTAGAAGTGGCTTATTATGTCTGCACACCGTAGCCTCAGATTATAGGCATTATTGAGACCTGGCTCTCAGAGTCAGATATACTAACTGCTATCAAGAGTAAAGGATATAGTATTTTTAAGAAGGATAGACAAAACAAGAAAGTAGGAATGTGCTGCTAATAATATTTTATGATTTTCATCCAGTTAGGGCAGAAGGCCATGACTGTAATGTTAGCAACACTTATCCATGTAGCAGTGAGTTTGAAGCTGTCTAGTTTCAAACCCAATAGTACTAGCTGTACTATAGAAAGCTTCCTAGTGTGAGGTGAAATTTAATATATGGTGAAGTAATACTGCAGACCTAGTGGACCAGTTACTGGTGACGATGACATGCATCACTATATCAATCTCGTGGGGTGCTAAATAAATAATCAATGTGGTTGACTTTAATTATTGAAACACCGACTGGGTAGCAGTGAAATCTCATGAAAAGAATAAAGCCGAAATTACTAAGCTGCTATGAGACAACCTCCTAAATCAGCATATGACAGATGGAACATGGGATCAAAGAGTGCTAGATCTGATTATAGTGTCAATGATCATGTCATACTGATTTGGGGCATTTGGTATGCTTACTTAGGAAAGATCATGTTTGAATAATTTGTCAGATTTTTTTAAACAATGTTATGGTTCAGTTACAAGAAAAATGGATATGCCATAATACCTTTGGACATTAGTAATGGCTGTTGCATAAGTTGGATTATAAACTATTAACATGGATAAGAGGATGGGGGGGGGGGGGGCATCATGAGATAAGCAGTGGTTTGTTCCAGGAATCAGTCACTGGGCTATTGGTATTTAATCTTTATAGTAATGACAATGGGAAGGATTTGACTGGTGATAAACACTAGTTCAAACAGACTTTACTTCAGTATGTACAAAATTCATGTTGGAATGACTACTTGAATCCTCTAAACACATGTTCAGAGGATTGAGCAGAGTGTGCAGGCCGATGAATAGTGTCGCTACTCTGCAACCAACAGGTTATGGGTTTAAATCTAAGTAAGGCATGGATGTTTGTTAATGTCTTTCATCACCCAGTGTGAGACTACCATCCCACTTACTGGAGACCTAAAGTAGATTGAAAAAATTCTATGTTTGGCTCTAGAGGACAGTTTCTGGATTATGTAAAATAAATAAACCAAAGCATAAAAAAATACATAGCCCACTCACAATACTAATGTACTATGAAAAGCTTCCTAGACATTTTTGAATGCCTGGAAAGCAATAAATTCACAAAAGCAAATGAACATAAACACATATATATATCAAATATTTCATTTTTCCAACTAATATAAGCAATAAAAATGAACTTTTTACTCTTCTGTATTCTCTGTATATACAACTCATCTCTCCCAACAATGAGCAGGTTCTAACCTGTTTTCAACCCTCACAAAACTATAAATAAACAAAAGCATCAGTTCAAGCTTAGATAAAAATAAAAAAATAAATAAAAAAAAAAACAGTTGAAATTTGCAAGAATTATTTTTTTGTTTCAGGAAATTTATTTTCTCCTCACGATGCTTGTTTTTTCTTGTGCATATCTAAGGATCCTCCCCCTTGCCATTCCAATCAACTCAAAATAGAGTGCAACAAATAATTCAAAATAATGCAATATATATTCCATAACATTAATCTAATACAGGCAATATTTTTCAGCAGGTTGTCAGTCAATTTGTTATTCATAATATTCATTTCTATAGAGATTTCTTTAATAATAATAATAAAAAAAAAAAATACTGTTGACATTACACAGAGATCAACTCTTATTACAGGAAATACACTCACTAAAAACAAACTACTGAAAAATTCTGGCCAAAGCCTAAATTTGCATCAATTCTAAAGTAAACTCACAAACTCATCACAGAAAGCTTTCTACTATAATGATCACCCCCCCCCCCCCCATTCTTTACAAGTTAACTGTAGTGAAAGTTGAAAGTGTAAATTCACGTTTAAAAGTAACAGTGAAAAGTTGCTTTTTGTATTATTATAATATATATATATATATATATTTTTTATTATTATTATTTTTTATTTTTTTAATTTTTTTTTTTGACAATTAAAAGGCCTTAAGTAGCTGGAAAAATAAAATATCATCATGACTTTTATTAATTAATACAGTATTAAATATTTTTTGAGCAAAAAACTAGGATAAATTAACAATAATGTATTAGGCATACTATGCAGTCTCCAATGATTATGAAGCAAGGTCAAGAGATGTTTTTTTTTAATAATTTTACACTTTTAACATACTAGAAGTTCTTTTTACACATATTTTAGTACACTATGATGTATAAAAGGTGTACTATATAATGACAGAACACAGAATTATGACCACCTGACTAATATCATGTTGGATGACATTTTACTTGAATAATGGCAATATTTGCCATTATTTCCCTGTTTATCTAATGATGTCAGAGTAGATCTGTAGATGCGATGACTGAAGGCATTCCAATCCTTGAATGGATGAATATATCTTGCAGTACATTTTAGAATGTTCAACTGTGAATTTATTAGCTATTCATGATGATATCCTTCATGTGTTTCTTGAGCCAAATTGCCCAGAACACAGGCCTAGGGATAAGAAACATTATCGTTATGAAAGACTGCACAACCACATGGGAGTGGGTGCACATGATCCGCTATGAGATTCTTGTATGCCACACCAGTCATGATAAATATGCAACAGGATTCTAATTCTGACCAACAAAATAAACTCCACTGTATGCTGTATGCATAGCAGCTGCATGTCTGTGGATGGAGGGGGGGGGGGAACTACAAGAGTTAGGTTAGATAGAAAAACAGTTCACCAAAGAATGGAGACCACAGATAAGAGTTTTGAAAAGTAGAGGCATGAACAAGTGGGCATCAATAGCAGAACCATTAGCATTAATATCTAAGAATGTGACTGTTAATAAAGAAAAATCTCAAGTAGATAAAGATTTAAACAGAGATATGAAACAGCAAATCACGTGACTGAATTAGAAATGCAAGTAAATGCAGCATGCACTGATATTTGGAATTTGTTATCTGGTTTAACTACAACTTTACATACGATGTTGCAATTTTTCTTAAGCTAACCTATTCTAAATGAATCATGGCATACCCACTACTGCTAGCAGAATCAAGTTAAGGGATATAAGAACAAGTTCTTGGTTTCATTGCTAACACCGAGTGCTGGTAGTTTAACGTTCATTATGAGATAGTCTAAATTTAAGACATCATTATAATTCTCTCCTTAGCTGAATGCATTTTATTATACTTAATTCCTTTATTGTAACATGGAGTTTACTGCATGATATGATTTTCCTCTTTCAGTGTATTTATTTTAAATTTCATGTTTGACATTTTATTTATTATCATTTAGTAATTAACATATTGTGTTTGCCAGTGTGTTGATTTTTTTTTTTTTCCTTTTTTATTTTTCTGTTAGGATTTAGCAAATGGCGAGTTTCATTTCTTTTTGGTTGTTAAAGAACACAATAGTTTCTAAAAAACTTAAGAAAGCTGACCAAAGATAAAATCTTATTCTTCAAAAAATGTTTCAGTCAATCAGCCATGCTTCATCCAATGATGGGTTTTATTCTTATATAACTATGTTATTTACACAATGATCTTTAACTAGGTTTAACTTTGTTAAAGATCATTGTTATGTTGCTTCCTGCATTTCTACTGCAGCTGGTACAACCAGTAGTAGTATTCATTGAGACTGTTTATTGTTTTAGCATTGCCTGCAATTTTGTCCTGATCTCTGAAATGTCCTCAAACCTGATTTTTGAGCAGCAAATCTCTAGATGGATTGGGAGGGGGGGGGGGGGGGTCAGGGGAAGCTAGATGAAGAGTATAGAGAATGTTGGACCAGTGTCAAGTTTTTCTCAGTTAAAACTGTTGCATAAATAATACAATATGTGTTGCAAATGAAGAAGCAATCGATTCTACAAGTGAGGTATATCATTTCCCTGTAATCATCTTTCCTTAAGATGAAGCTGGTTGAAATAGGCCTGCAGGATGATTTCTTGATGCACAATTCTCCCACATAGCAGGAAAAAATTATGCTCATGATGTTTTACTGGACCTGACTGGTTTTCTTTGGACATGTGGTGATTGACTTTTCTTGATGATGGCTGTTTGTAAGATATTTAAGATCACCGAAGCACTTATCTAGTTTAACTTAAAACTTAATGCAAACTCTTTACTCTTACACATTACTAACTTCAAATACTGCAGAGCACAAAATTCAAGCAGTTAAATCATACTTACATGAAAACACTGCTACAATGATGAATTCAAAGATTAATTCATAATGAGCAATACATTAATAACTAGGTACACCAGTCTCTTGTAGCAATTCAGAGAACTTTTGGATAGCATCTTGTATGTTCAGTTTGCCTGAATCTTACCTTGCCATTTTGAGGGGATTGTGTTCCTGAGCCTTAGCTTGGTTATCAAATAAGGATGCCTATCTGATTTAGAATACAGCAAAATGGCAAGTACAATTAATCTTCTTTTAAGACTCTGGTTAACAAAATATTTGCACTATTTACTTATTCATTTTATTTATTATACATGCACAGTCTGGCAAGAAAGTACTGAAACCAAAATGAAATAAAAATATGTAGTGTGAGTATTATAATGAAAGAGAACCATTATAGGCAATAGAAGTTATCTTTGCAGTGCTGCTAATTGTAACTGGTTGGGATTCTATTATTGCACATGGACATGATTTGCTAATCATGTATTAGTACACAGTCATAAACACAACAGTGAAACAATGTATTAACATAAAGTTGTATTGATACACTGTTTCATTGTTAAAACATGAAACATTATAAAAAGATTTATGGTGATAAAGCTCTGTCCAGAACACAAACATTTCAACAGTTTAAGCATTTTCAGTGGACAAATGAGAATGACCTTCAATTTGGGACTGGAAGACTAGGTGTGCAATTCACTCACAAGAGATCACTTAGAGAATGGCTAGAATGGTAGAATAATGATTACAACCAGGTACCAACTGGCATCTGATGCAGTTCTATTTTTTTTGCCATCCATTTCTGTTCATCTCTTTTAAACACTCTTTCTTTCTGTGCTGCTCCATCACATCATTTATCCACTCTCTTCTGGGTCATCTCTTTCTATTTACAATGTCCATCCTTCTACTGAGCAGCAAGGTTTTGATCTTTCTGCTATAATCCATCCTGCAGATATGTCCAAAAAAATGAACTTTTTCTACTTTCTGCATTATATCCTCTTTCTGATTTACTTTCTGTATAGTTCTTTGCTCACTCCCTTCTATGTTCCAATTCATTGAGAACTTTTTTTTCCCCCCACCATTTTCTTTTGAATGCCAGCATTCTGCATTACAAAAATTTTGATCATTACTTGTGTCATGAATCCATAGTGGGTACTTGTGAATATGTTTCCAGCTTTGTACAGGAAACACAAGGCTCAATACCTTATTCATTGCCTGTAGACTTGCTTTGCCTTTTGTTATCTGAGTTCTTATATCCTTTTTTTAAATTTAAACTGTGTTCCACATTGCACCTTAAAGTATGTGAAGATCCTAACTTTCAGCTCATATCCACTGACCTTTATTAACTTGATCCTCTTATCTCCAAATATCACCATTCAACATTTATTATCAGCCATATATCATTCTCTGCTAAAATTCAGCAATGCATCACTGTACTTTCTAATTCTTCAATGATTATAATGCCACCTGTGAATCTTAAGTTACTGATTCTTGAACCTTTAACTGAAATTTGTCCTATATTCTCCTTTATAATATCCACGGTTCTTTCCAAAAACATGATCAAGATGCTCAGGGACATTGAGATCTCCCTACTTACCTCTCATTGTCCAGAACCATCTTCCTGTTTTTGCACAATTTTTTTATGGCAGCCTCTGCATTATCACTGATTTTCTGCAACAGATGTGCTGGGGTCCCTGTCCCACTTCATAAGATTTGGGTATGGCCCAAACCACATTCTGATTTGTGCTATCAAATGCTTATGAAGAGCTGAGTAGGCATGAATATTTGTTTCTGATTTTTGTGAATAGGTATTAAAATCTATTTTGTCCATTCTTTTAGCCTTTGCTCCTCTTCGCATCAAAGTTACACATCTAATGTAATTCATTTATCCAGTTTATCACTATCATCACACGTTATTATCTTGACAACTTCTTCCCACCAGTATATTCATTTCTTCTGCATGGTAGTGATATTTAACCTCCTCTGGATATCCACATCTCCCTGTGTCTTAAATAACTTTGAGCAGTATCCATCCATCTTTCTTCCCCATTGTGTTCTTATTAGGGTTCAACTTTTTCATCCTGTATGGTTCTCTGCTTTGAGTTCTATCTATTGTTGATGCTTCTGATCATCTAGTATACTTCTCTTGTTCTGTATTCACCACAATTCATTTATTGACACCCTTGCAGCTCCCCTATTGCCTTGTCCTTTCTCATCATCATCAATTTTCCTGATATGTACTCCCAAGAGGTTTTTAGCTTCCTCAAGGGGTACATATCAAGAAAATTAGACTAATGTTACAGCACTACATGATTATGTTTATATTGTTATTAATTTCCTATCAACAGTTTTCCTCCAAATTAGTCTGTTACTTGTCAGTACTCCAACATTGTCATATCTAACTATTTCATGTTTCTAAGGCACTTCTGAGTGAATCAATTTACCTAGATTTTGGTCTTCCTCTGGGTCTCTTTCTTGTCATCAAACACCTGTTTTGCTAACTTTTCCCCCCTCATTCTATTTATAGTGACCATACTACTTTTAGACTAGCTTTTCTGACACATTCTTGAATGCAAATAGTCAATTTTCCATTTATAATATGATTCTGTTACTGTTGCCAATGGTTCGCGTCCCCTAATTTTTTCTCTAATCGAGTCTTTAATCAAATGCTTATATTTGTAACTCAACTTTCACATCTATAACTTAAAATGTTTGAACTGTCTTGTATCCTGCTAGTTGGGTGTTTTGGCTAATTTCTTTCTTATTCCATATAAATTTATTCAGCTGGCTACCTGCAATACTTTGCTTATTCTGTTGTCTATTTCCAGATTTAAATTGCAATCTTTATTAAGCACTGTGCCTAAATAGATGAAATATTTTACTTGGTCTATAGAATCTCTATTCAGAATGCAGCTGAAGTTTTCTATGCTCCTTCCTATTTTTATAGTTTTGGTCTTTTTTATTGCCAATTCTCATCCAAATTTGTTTACAACCATTATTCAGTTTAGTTAGTGAATCCTGGAGACTTGCACTAGAGATGCGTTTAGGAGTCATCATCTGCATAAAGAAACACACACACAATTTACAGACAAAAAATACTGTTGTTGGTGAGATGATGGGTGATAAATGGCATTGAATGGTTGTAGTGTCATAGTAGGATTAAGTAGTGGTGGAGAGGATGAAATATATTTAGCAAAGCAGAGTACAGTGTCCTCTCCACAATGAGTCCTTGGACTCCTAGGAGTAACAGTAATAATAATTCTCTAGGCATCTTGTCATATGCCTTTCCCAGATCTGCAAAACTTAAGCACAGATCACTGTCATACTCCCATGATTTCTCGACTATTTGTCTTAAAGTGAAAATCTGATATTGACAATCTCTATTTGGCCTTAACCCAGCTTGTTCTTCTCAGTTTCTCTTCCACAATCTTTTCAACCTATTTTCAAGTATGCTGCATAAATCTTACCAGGAAACTTAGTACAGAAAATTCCTCTACAATTCTCACATTCAGTTTTATTCCTTTTTTTTTTATATATATAGATGGGGTCTATGAGAGCTCTACTCCAATCATTGGGGAATTCGACTTTCTGACCAGGTCCTCTGAATTATGCAGTGTAGCCACTGCAAAACTTTCATTACCTCCATACCTAAGTATTTCTGGTCGAATATCATCTACTCCAGCTATCTTTTCACATTTTGATGTGTTTTTTCAAGTAATTGATATGTACTCTCCTCTTTGCATTCCTCCTGAAAAATTTTTAGTACAGTTCTGTCACTGTTTGATTCATCTAACATAGTAATTACTCCAGACATCTAGGATATCCTTATCTTCAGTTTTCACGTCACCTTTATCATCTCTGATTCCTTTCACAGTACTCTTTTCTCCATTTTTAAGCTTCTTCAGTAACCTTCAGAACATTTTGCCACCCTTCCTGATATTTATTTTTCAAACTCTTGTCTTCCCATGACTCTTTTATAGCTACTTTTACACATAGCTTAACTCTCTTATATTTTTCTCTGCATTCTTTTAGAGCATCTGCTGACTTATTTGGTAGGAACTTTTGGTAATACTTTCTTTTTCCAGAACTGCTTCTTTAACTTCTTGTGTCCACCATGGTTATTTATTTTTCTATCCTTGCAGACAATTTCAACACATACCCTCTCTAGTTGAATCAATGTCTTCTTCAGAGTTTGACACTGAGACTGCAAGGTTTGGTTTTTTGTTTTCCATATATTTCATTTTTTCTTCAATAATGTTTGTATTGTATAAGCCGAGTCTACAATTTACTTGTAAAAGCTGCTCAACTTCCATTTTTATCCCTGTTTAGTAATACTAAGTAATGGTTACTTCCAATTTCAAATCCTTTGTACACTCTTGTATCCTGAACAAACATGACATCAATAATGATGTAGTCAATGAGGCTTTCTTATTTCATTGTGTCTTCTATCCATGTGAACTTTTGCACATCATTATGTTCAAACATTGGTGTTAGTAATGACTAGTCTGTGTCCTGAGAGAAGAAACCCAGTGAATACTTACCATTATTATTAGTTTTGCTCTTTTCTTCAAATTTTCCCAAAATGTTCCTATATGCCCTGCCCCTTTCTATGTGCCTTTAATTGTATTTGTATTTTGCTCAATACCACTTTTTCCACTTCCAGGGAAATCGCTCTCGTTCTCCTAATCTTCAGTGCCCCCCCCCCCCCCCCTCCCAGTTAGTTTCCATGTCTACTGCGAAATCCACCTCTTCTTGCTTCTGTTTCTTTCTGGGACTTTTTTATTTTTTTTTATTAACTTCACTTCTTGACTGCAGAAGTTTTTTTTTTTCCCCAAAAAATGATTTCAATTCTTCCATAAGTACTTTTCCTCTTTACTTTCCCCTTGAGATTTCCTTATATTTCTTTGACTTTGAAGCTGTTCCTTCTCTTTTCATGTGGGCTTCAAACTTGATACTGACCAGTATCAAGTTTGTACAAACTCTATATATGCCTCTTGGAAAGTCTGAAATCGATGGCATAATGTGGTTGATCTCTCGCTTATCACTATCAATGTCTCTAGCATGTACTTTTATTTTCCTTTAGGTGTCATGTCCACTTTCTGCAATCTTTTACTGAAATACTGTATTGCAAATTTCCATAAATAGTTGAATGAAAATGCAAGTAGTCTTTCTCTGTATCCATTTGCTGATCACTCTTTCCTTTTTCTTCTCTACCCAATGACCAGAATCTCCTCTCTGGTCTATTTCTTCTGTAGCACTTTCTGAAGTAGGTCAACAGACCTAAAGCACTGTGATGCCAAGTAGTCTTATATGCAAACTTTACTGTTATCTTTTTTTTTTTTTTTTTTTTGTTTACTAATTTAGACCCTAATAATGCTTCCCTGTTTCTTAATGAGAAGAAATCTAATTCCTGTTTTGTACTTTGTTTTCCTGAACTAGATGATTCTTCCACCTTTTAAAACCACTTGCCTCTGTCCTGTGCATCATCACTAATCCAAGAATGTGAGGTATCACTCTTGTTCTTGAAAAATGAAAGAGTAACTTTCTGAGGGGAGGTCTCATAAAATATGGACTTGGGTAAGAGAAAAAAAAATTTCAGTAAAGTTTGTGCAAACATCTTATGATGAATTTGGTTTTCTAAACCCTAATGTTATGGGAGAAGAATCAGTGTTGAATGCATAATCCTGAGACCAAAAGACAAATTGGCCATCATACAGCAACCATGATGTTAATTTATATAAATCACACATCAAAACCAAGCTAATCACATTCTTCAATGAAAAAGTGATAATCCATAAGAAAAGTCAACAGAAGGATGTTGGCCCGGTTGGCTGAGTGGTTACTATATTCACTCTACAACCAACAGGCAGGTTAAATCTCGCTGTGGGCATGAATCTTTGTGACTTCAGGTCCCACTTATTGCAGGCCTTAAGTGGCTCAAATATTTTTCCATGTTTGGTCTCTAGAGCAAGGTTTTTCAGAATATGCAAAAACATAAAATAAAAATACAAAAAAAAAAAAATATATACATATATATAATATATATATATATATAGTTAATAAACATAAGAAAAACAAAATCCTTTTCTCAGCCAAAGTACCAATGTACTACAAGTTTGCAGCCTTTCATGGGTGGGAGAAACCTAACATATGATGGCAAAAAAAGGCATGCAAAACATTTTGGTTAGCAGATTTTGTAAGACAACGTACACTGCTAACACAGTAATCAACGTAAAGATATTTCTTGAAAGGACAAAAATGGTGTAGTGCAAAATCATTCTCCTTATTCTCAGGGTGATGGCCTCCATCAGACTTTTCTGTTTCTACAGGTTGAAAGTCACATTCAAAGGAACACTATGGCAAGTCTGAATAGTCATAACAACAGATGGTCTGTTCAAATGAGTACTATAAGTGAATTCAGCCCTATGTATTGTTCTGAAGGGAAAATAGTTAATAAACACACTCCTTAATGCATTACTGTTTTTATTTTGGTCTCATTACTTTCTTGTTGCACTGTATAATATGTAAAATTTAGTTACTAATGAAAAATAAAAATTAACAAAGAATACTCTAAAAATGAATACCCTCAGTCCTCCTCATCAACCTTCTGCATCAACATGTGAGCGAGCATTAGATCCTTTAATCATCATATTTTCCTGTTGTTGCAGTGTTTGTGGTTCCTGTTCTTCAACTAATTTCTTTTCCAATTCTTCTTGTTTCTGTTTTTGTGCATCTGAAACAGCTTCTGTAACAGTTGTAGAAACTACAGATACTGCAGTTGAAATTTCTGGAATATTTGTAACAGGGATAGATGGTGTTAATATCTCTGGAACTGCTGAAATAAGAGGTGGGGCAGTTGTGGCAACTGGAAGAGTAGTGACTATGCCAGGAGGAGGAATCACAGCTGGTGGTCTTACTGGTGTAACACCTAATGCAACATTATAAATTCTTTCATTAGGGCAATTAGTACCATAATACAAAATTACTTAAAAGTGATGATATGGATGAAAAGCAATGATGAAGTTTATGACAAATCAGTGTTAAGTCTCCTTAACATCTGCCACTGACATTTCTAAAAACTTATGCATTATATGGTTTATATGAATCTGAATTCATGGGACAAAACCCAATAATAATGTATCTGCTGGAGGCTTTCTGATCATCTGGCAAATAATCCTGCTACTGCTTACTCTGCCAAGTTGTATGTATACTGGAGGGAGTCTGAGTATAGCAGCAAGCAGGAGGCACTGTTGACACCACACTTGGATTGAAGTCTGGACACTAACTATGTGGAGTTGTGTGCAGAAGTAGCTCACCTCAGCTACAGCCCACTGTTCTTTAAGTTTCCTGCACCAACTCTACCATGAAAGATAACCATACAACTACTAGCATCACTGTAGATTATATATATATATATATATGTATGGAGGTTCATTTACTCAGTTGTTAAATATATTTTTTAAAAGAATTGAATGACATAAACCGAGAGAAAAGGAAAAAGGTTTAATTAGGCATCAACACGACTAGTTTCAGCTCTTTACAGCCTTCTTCAGGTGTTTTTATACAAAAAGAAACATTAAACATTGAAGATAAAAACTGTGAACAGCACAGGAAAGTCACTATACATATTTAACGTGAAAACGTTGTAATTAACGTATTCAAAGCTGTTCCTTCGTTGGCCACATTGTTGGTTGCATGCATGCGCATAGCATCTCGCGAACGCCAGTATTTGATCACAGCAGAATGACATTCTGGGAGGTTGTAGCTTAAATTATTATTTAAATGTACAGGATTGAGAATGATTTCTCTCGATTCTATAATTTTTCTCTCCAATTCGTCATGGCAACAGAAAATGTTGTTAGGTCTAACACAAAGGATTGTATGACTATGGTTTTCATCGTTAGAATCGGCCGAAAAAAGTATATCGCTGGATAAAGCACTGGCATGTGTTCTTTCATAAGTGATGTCCCTCCTGTGCAGGAAGAGAGCGACATAGAGCTCGCTCAAGAAGAGAGCGAGCTCTATGTCTCAGAGTAGAAATAATTCCAAGTTTATGAGGAGGGAAATGATAGGACTGACTATGGAGATATCTATTGGTGTGTGTAGGTTTTCTGTACATCGAAATAAAACGAAATAGCCTGAGTTCAATTGTGAACTGAAATAAGGCTGAGATATTGATTTTATTTTCTATTTGATTCTCCAACTTACAAACTAGCTAAAGATTTAGCCAAAGTGCTCCCACACTATACTGGCAATACACCATTACACATAAAAAACTCAGCCCACTTCAAAGCCAGTATAGAAAACCTTACACTCCAACATAATGACATAATGGTCAGTTTTGACGTCTCCTCCTTATTCACACTCAAAGAAACCTTAGAGCTAATCCAAGCTAAATTTCCTCCCAATATCTCAGCCCTCCCTATTTCATTTCACAATTGAACTCAGGCTATTTCGTTTGGCAGGAAAAATTCTACAAACAGATAGAGGGGGCAGCCATGGGTTCACCACTTTCCCCACCCTTGGCCAACTTCTTTATGGAGACTTTAGAAGAGAAAGCCTTAAACTCTGTACCACATATAACCTACCATATGGCATTGCTATGTTGATGATGTGTTTGCAATTTGGCCACATGGCCCAAATACACTCCTCTCCTTCTTAACACACTTAAACAACCAACACCCTAGAAAAAGAGCTAAACAATAGCCTCCCCTTCCTAGACACACTAGTCACCCGTCAGCCTGATGGAACCTTAGTTTTCTCTGTTTATAGAAAACCCACCCATACAGGCAGATACATTCACCCGCAATCCCACCACCCCTCACAACAATATGGAGTTATTAAGACACTATACAACAGGGCTAAACTAATCTGTTCAAACGACAATGCCTTAACCACTGAACTTAATCACATCCTCGACACTTTCTCAGCCCATGGCTAACCCCAACAATCCAAAAAATATTGAAACCAGTAAACCACAATCCCCCTCCCCCTTCACAACAAGGATTACTCTAAATTCATCACCATTCCCTACATCCGAGGCACCTCGGAAAAAATCAACAAAATCTTAAAAAAACATGATTTGACTTCGTTACAGACCATATAGAAAATTGGCATCCCTTATCCGCTCCACTAAAGACCAACCACTTCTCCTAGACCTACCTGGTGTATACCAGGTCCCTTGCAGCTGTAAATTGTCCTACTTTGGCCTAACAGGCAGAACAGCAAATACCAGAATCTCAGAACACAAGGACTACATTTGATTTCACCATTACAGCCACTCTGGACTTGCAGGCCATGCTCTGGATACTCACCACAGTAATACACTGCAGCAAGTTCGAATATGAAAGACTATTCATGGAATGATCTTCAGCTCTTAGGAACATGCCAAACTTCAACAAATTTGGATGCATGAGACTGCACCAAATTTGGGAAACATACATCACAAGAACTTCAGCCCAAAGGCCAAGAATACCTAATACAGCCTGCCAGGGAAAACAGTAACTTCCTCACTTCATTTCTCATTTGCTGTTACGTAGTACTTGCGTGCAGATGTCTTTATCTTAAGTTCCCGTGAAGATGGCAAAGTGACGTTTCCGAAACATTGGAAAGTATATATTAAAGTTGATTTAAAAGCGTACCCCTTAAGCAATGCGCAGCCACATCGCCCTACAGCTGCGAGAAGTGGACGAGGGCTACCGCATCAAGGGCGGGTGCGGTTAAAGAAGCGAGCCCAGCAGGCGGAAAAGAAGTTGCGAGTGGTAACACTGAATGTTGGAAGCATGACTGGAAGGGGAAGAGAGGTGGCAGACATGATGAGGAAGTTGGACATTTTATGTGTACAGGAGACAAGGTGGAAGGGGGAAAGGCAAAGGAACTGAGAGATGGATATAAATTGTTCTACTCTGGAGCGAATAACAAGGGAAGAAATAGCATAGGAATTGTGGTGTGTTGCAGAATGAAGGGCGAAGTACTGGAAGTGGATAGAAGGAACGACAGGATCATGCAAATGAAATTGGGTCTTCGAGAAGAGCTAGTGGTCGTATTATGTGTATAAGCCCCGCAAGTTGGCTGTACAGCAGAGGAGAAAGATGAGTTCTGGAACGTGTTAGATGGAGAAATGAGGGACCTGGAAGAAAAAGAGATGATTGCCGGAGGAGACTTGAACAGACACATAGGGAGACAGAATAGAAACTGTGAAAGGGTGCATGGTGGCTACAGAGTGGGAATGATGAACCAGGAAGGAGAGAGGGTTGCGGACTTTGCAGTAGCATTTGATCTGGCAATTGTGAACTCATTTTTCTACAAGAGGGAAGAACATTTGATAACATTTACGAGTGGTAACAACAGTTCACAAATTGACTACATTTTGACTAGAAGAAAACATCTCAAGGTTGTGACAAATTGTAAATTCCAACAGATCAAGTGGCACAGCAACACCGACTGCTGTGCGCAGACTTTAAAATAAGATCGAAGATAAGAACCTCTGGAAGCCATGGGATGAAGACAATTAAGTGGTTTCGCTTAAAAGAAGAGAGTGTTAGAGAGGATTTCGGATGGACTGGAAAGTGTACAAGATTGGTGGAAACATAATGCAAAAGTAATCCTGAGATGTGCAATCGAGGTGCTTTGTGAGATATCTGGAAAGATTAGAGAGCAGAAGGAGGGTTGGTGGCGGAATAATAATGTACAAGTGGCAGTGACAGCTAAGATGAAGGCAAAGCAGAAGTGGGATGAGTCAAGAGTGGAAGAGGACAGAGAGGTGTACAGAGGGAGAAAGCAAGAAGCTAAGAGAGTTGTGGCACAGACGAAGGCATATCAAGATCTGTATGATTAATTAGAAACAAAGGAAGGACAGAGAAAAATTTACCAACTAGCGAAATGTAGAAATAAAGTAGCAAAGGACATCTTACATGTGAGGCAGATGAAAGTCGCTGAAGAAAGAGTATTATGGAGGGATGTGGACATAAGAAACAGATGGAGAATATACTTTGAGGGACTTTTGAATGAGGAAAATGCAAGGACTCACAGAGAAGATGGGCAGCCTTCTGAGGGGATGGTGCAGAACATCAGTAGAGTGGAAGTGACAGAGGCCATGAAGAGGATGAGGAATGGAAAATCGGTGGGCCCCGACAGGATTCTAGCAGAGGCATGGAAGGCACTGGGGGAAGAGGGAACTGACCTGCTGTGGGACCTGTTCATGTCGGGGCCCATCGATTTTCCATTCCTCATCCTCTTCATGGCCTCTGTCACTTCCACTCTACTGATGTTCTACACCATCCCCTCAGAAGGCTGCCCATCTTTTCTGTGAGTCCTTGTCATCTGCATACAACATTGTGCAAGGCACATCTTCTCTCACCTCCTCTGTTACCACATCCATCACAATATTAAACAGAAACGGACTTAATGCTGACCCTTGATGCAAATCAACTGTTACTTGAAAACTGTCTGTCTGTTCCAGACAGATCCGAACACTTGTCTTCACATTTCTGTACATCTCCCGCACCAACCTGACATATTTCTCCGGAACCTTCTTCTCCCTCAGACACCTCCAGACTTCTTGCCTTGGCACTCTATTGTATGCTTTCTCCAGATCAACAGGAAAATATACCCGAGGAATGGAGGGAGAGTACTCTTGTCCCCATCTACAAGAGTAAAGGGGATGCACAAGACTGTAAAAATTACAGAGGAATAAAGTTGATGTCCCACACAATGACAAATCCTAGAAAGGGTTCTTGATGGAAGATTGAGGAAGGAGATGGAGATTGCAAAGCAACAATTTGACTTCGTGCCTGGTAGATCAACAACAGATGCTATCTTTGGGTTACGGCAGATAATCGAGTTTCGAGAGAAACAACGGGAGCTACATCTGGCATTTATTGATCTGGAGAAAGCATACAATAGAGTGCCAAGGCAAGAAGTCTGGAGGTGTCTGAGGGAGAAGAAGGTTCCAGAGAAATATGTCAGGTTGGTGCGGGAGATATACAGAAATGTGAAGACAAGTGTTCGGACCTGTCTGGGACAGACAAACAGTTTTCAAGTAACAGTTGGTTTGCATCAAGGGTCAACATTAAGTCTGTTTCTGTTTAATATTGTGATGGATGTGGTAACAGAGGAGGTGAGAGAAGATGCGCCTTGCACAATGTTGTATGCAGATTCAAGAGAAGAAGCGGGAACTAAACTGGAAAGATGGAGAAAAGTACTGGAAGAGAGAGGTATGAGACTGAGCAGAAGTAAGACAGAGTATATGTGTTGCACAGTGGGCGACGGACAGGAGACAGATCTGGAGCTGGAAGGAAATGTCATCAGGAAGGTGAGGGACTTTAGATACCTAGGTTCAACAGTGGAAGAAGATGGAGGAGCTGAGAAGGAAGTGGGATGCAGGATACAAGTGGGTTGGAGGAACTGGAGGGAGATGGCTGGAGTGTTATGCGATAAGAGGGTGCCGATCAATCTGAAAGGCAAAATCTATAGGACAGTAGTGAGGCCAGCTATGACATATGCTATAGAAACTGTGTCCCTAAGGAAAAATAACATCAGCAGGATTGAAGTAGCAGATATGAGAATGCTTAGGTGGATGTGCGGTGTGACCAGAAAGGATCGTCTGAGAAATGACTATGTGAGGGGAACAGTGAACGCTATGAACTTAGGAGCGAAGATACAGGAGGCAAGGTTGAGATGGTTTGGTCATGCAGATGGATGTGCAAGGAAGGAGGAAGCGTGGGCGGCCAAAGAAGATGTGGAGGGAGCTGGTAGAAGAGGACTTGAGGATGAAGAACTTGGATGTGGTGACAGCCCAAGACAGGAGGATGTGGAGGAGACTCATCATAAACAGTGACCCCACTTAAGTGGGAGAAGCTGCAGAAGATATATTAAAGTTGATTTAATTTATATTTCTAGTATACACTGTCAATTTCTTAAGTATTTAATTATCATGCTTAACCAGCGTATAAGCCTTTCTACAAGAATGTTTAACAACTGAGTAAATGAACCTCCATACATCTATAGCCTCCATGACGAAGCTTCTCTTAATAATAATAAAAAAAACTTTTATTATTATTAACAAAACACTGAAGAAGATAGGACTGAACACCAACAGGTTAGTCTTTCTGAAACGCTGTAAATTCCATGCAATCTTTCCTAAGTTTATATCTTTTAAAGAGAAGATTACAACGGAATGTGCCAATAGAATCTATCACAAAGCAAAGTTAGACCTTCTTGTCGAAAGAATATTCAATACAAAACGTACTCTCGCTTTTTTGTTTGCCAAGAAAAGTACATTATCTCAAATACTTAAAGAATCTCTAGACAATGAAAATTGGCATCTCTCGAGTATGCATAGTGAATCTCAAGCAGTCCAAACCCAATATAAAACAAATTAAAACTTATTAGGAAATTCGAACCCCTAAAAAGAGAACAAAATTACCTGAACTTCTCAAACATCCCTACATCAACCCTGACAAAGTTGTAATTAATAAATCATTTCACATCCTTTCAGATACAGAAAAAAGTATCCTCAGCAAGGGTTTAAATTTTATTCCTTCTCCAAAATCTATCCCAAAAGAATCACTCCTCACCAAGATAGAAAAGGCTCCTTCCTTCCTCCCTTCACAAGATGCAAAACTTCTCTGTATTGAATCCATCTTTATCATCAACCATGCTAAACTACCCACAGATAACATAACATCTCTTCATCGGAATGACAGGCTCTTAAGAGTTTAAAAAGTAACAGAAATATAATTATCCTTCCCGCAGATAAAGGCAATGCCACAGTTGTCCTTAACTTTGAAGATTATAAAAATAAGATGCTTGAATTACTACACAGTGACACTTGCTCAATTCTTCAGAGAGATCCCACTCGTGAACTTCAAAATCGTACCAACAATTTATTAAAAACAACTTCTGAACTGTCTAAAAACATTCGCCATTTCTCTTCACTCTCCATCCGCTTATGCCACGCATATATGGAGTTCTCAAGATCCACAAGGAAAATACCCCACTTCGTCCCATCATTGAAGGCACTGATTCACCAACATACAACCTTTCAAAACATCTCACAAAATACTTCAAATGTTTTTCGAGCAAGTCTTTGTCTTTTATTAATAACTCTGCAGATTTTGTATCATACATTAAGGATATTACTGTTCAAGAAAATGAAATCATGGCTAGCTTTGACATAGTATCCTAGTTCACAAATGTTCCTACAGATGAAGTCCTTACACTACTTAAAGATAAGTTATCCAAAAAAATGTTAGCCTTACTTACTGACTGCATCAAGTCTGGATACTTTAGATTTCAGGACACCATATACAAGCAAAATCATGGTCTAGCAATGGGTAATCCTTTATCTCCTGTACTTGCCAACATTTATCTGGAAGATTTTGAAGTTAAAGCTATCTCTTCCTATTCCTTAGCACCTAGAATTTGGAAACGATATATGGATGACAATTTCCTCATTTGGAGCCATGGACGCAATTCTCTCATGGATTTCCTTGAACATCTCAATAGTCAACACCCAAATATCCAATTCACGACTGAGTTTGAAACTAATGGTTCCCTGACCCGTTCTTCTGAAAAACTTAAAATTTCGATGTACAGAAAACCTACACACACACCAACAGATATCCCCATAGTCAGTCCCATCATTTCCCTCATAAACTTGGAATTATTTCTACTCTGGGACATACAGCCCGCTCTCTTCTTGACGACCCAGATGAACTTCGTAAAGAAATCAATTTTCTAGATCTACTTTCAGACTGAATGGTTATTCTCAAAAAATTACTAAAAAATACCTTTTTAATCCTCCTAGTCGCCATACTGAACAAATGAATAATGTTAAAGGCAATATATCTATTCCATAGATAAGCTCAGTCTCTCAAAAAAATATAACATTAGAACTTTATTTACTCCGCTTCCTAAGATCCACTCTCTAGTGAGCCGTCCAAAGCCTAGCCATCACAATCTAAAATATCCCGGTGTGTACAAGAGATGGTGTGACTGCGACATTCCTTACTTTGGCCAGACGGACAAGTCTATTGAATTGCGTATGGTGCAGTACAGGAGGGACATCACTTACGAAAGAACACATGCCAGTGCTTTATCCAGTGATATCCATTTTTCGGCCGATTCTAATGATGAAAACCATAGTCATACAATCCTTTGTGATAGATCTAAAACCATTTTCTGTTGCCATGACGAATTGGAGAGAAAAATTGTAGAATTGAGAGAAATCATCCTCAACCCTGTAGATTTAAATAATAATTTAAGCTACAACCTCCCAGAATGTCATTCTGCTGTGATCAAATACTGGCGTTTGCGAGATGCTATACGCATGCACGCAGCCAACAATGTGGCCAATGAAGGAACAGCTTTGAATACGTTAACTACAACGTTTTCACGTTAAATATGTATAGTGACTTTCCTGTGCTGTTCACAGTTTTTATCTCCAATGTTTAATGTGCCTTTTTGTATAAAAACACCTGAAGAAGGCTGTAAAAAGCTGAAACTAGTTGTGTGATACGAGGAATGTCCAAAAAATAAGTTATGATGGGCTGTCAGAGAAACAAAAAATATACAAAAAACAAAGAAAAAATCTTTATAGGAAATGTTTCACTACTTTTCTACATAATTTCCGCCATTGTTCAGGCATTTATCATAACCGGGAACCAAGAGTTATATACCTTCGTTGTAGAAGGTTGCCGCCTGTGACACAAACCACGTATTGACTGCTTCTTTGACCTCGTCGTCGTCTTGAAACCGCCGTACACCAAGGAAAGATCTCAGAAGTTTGAACAGGTGCAAGTCACTTGGCACGAGGTCAGGACAATGGGGGATGATGGAATTTTTCCCAGCTGAAGGTGGTGAGAAGTTGTGTTATGCCAGCCATGTGTGGGTGGGCATTATCATGAATCAAAACAAAGCCCCTGGTAAACATGCCACGTTTATTGTGGAGCCTTGACCCAAAAAGTCGCGATGGGCGATTCGATTTTCTTAGACATTAAAACACACACACCAAGAAGCGTATGCACTGCGAAAATCTCTGAAAATGGCACCAATGCCTTGCTAAGGAATCAATAAACTCAGCACGCATGCAGACCATTGCGATTGCAGCAGTGCAGTGAAAATATTTATAAATGGAACTTACTTTCTGGACGTCCCTTGTATATATAAACTCCCATAAAAAGCCAAAATTTAATCCAATAAAAATCACTATCATGTTCATTTAACCAACATTCAGAGGCATCAATACAAACAATGATACATACCATCATTTACAGACAACAAACCCAGATGTGCTATTTCTAATTAAAACCCAACTGGCATCCTCCACTAACTACAGTCCATGATAACTAATATTTAAGGAATTGACAGCGTATACTAGAAATATAGATTAAATAAACTTTAATATATACCTTCCGATATTTCGGCGAACGTCACGTTGCCATCTTCTTGGGAACTTACTACACAGACACGTGCACACAAGTACTAATAACAGCAAATGAGACTGAAGCTAGGAAGCTAGCGTTTCCTAAAGTCCTGATGGTGCCCCCTGGCGGGCTATATTGGTAGTTCTTGGCCTTTGGGCTGAAGTTCTTCTGATAACAGAGGGGACAGCCATGGGTTCACCACTTTCCCCACCCTTGGCCAACTTCTTCATGGAGATGTTTGAAGAGAAAGCCTTAAACTCAGCCCCACAAAAACCTACCATATGGCTTCGCTACGTTGATGATGTTTTCGCTATTTGGCCACATGGCCCGGATTCACTCCTCTCCTTCCTAACACACTTGAATAACCAACACCCTAGAATCAAATTCACCCTGGAAAAAGAGGAAAACAATAACCTCCCCTTCCTAGACACACTAGTCACCTGCCAACCTGATGGAACCTTGGTTTTCTCAGTTTATAGAAAACCCACCCATACAGGCAGATACATTCACCAACAATCCCCCCCCCCCCCTCACAACAATATGGAGTGATTAAAACATTATTCAACAGGGCAAAAATAATCTGTTCTAATGATCAAGCCCTAACCACTGAACTAAATCACATCCGTGACACTTTCTCAGCCAACGGCTACTCCCTCCAAAAAATACTTAACCCAGTTATCCACAACCCACCACCCCCCTTCACAAAAAAGATTACTCTAAATCTATCACTATCCCCTACATCAGAGGCACCTCGGAAAAAATCAATAAAATCCTAAAAAAACACGACTTGACCACCTGTTACAAACCACATAGAAAACTGGCAACCCTTATCCGCTCCACCAAAGACCAACCACTTCCCCTAGACCCAGGTCCCTTGCAGCTGTAAACTGTCCTACTTTGGCCAAACAGGCAGGACAGCAAATATCAGAATCTCAGAACACAAGGATTACATCCGATTTTACAGCCACTCTGGGCTTGCAGACCACGCTCTGGATACTCGCCGCAGAATAAGATGGAAGAAAGCCACAGTAATACACCGCAGCAAGTTCAAGTATGAAAGACTATTCATGGAATCAGCCTCGGCCCTTAGGAACATGCCAAACCTCAACAAATTTGGATGCATGAAACTGCCCCAAATTTGGGAAACTGTTATCAGAAGAACTTCAGCCCAAAGGCCAAGAACTACCAATATAGCCCGCCAGGGGGCACCATCAGGACTTTAGGAAACGCTAGCTTCAGTCTCATTTGCTGTTATTAGTACTTGTGTGCACGTGTCTGTGTAGTAAGTTCCCAAGAAGATGGCAACGTGACGTTCGCCGAAATATCGGAAGGTATATATTAAAGTTTATTTAATCTATATTTCTAGTATACGCTGTCAATTCCTTAAATATTAGTTATCATGTTTAACCAGCGTATAAGCCTCTCAACAAGAATAACTACAGTCCACCTTAGCAATATTATACACAATATGGCCCATAAAAAGGGAGAAATGTGCTTCTGTCAGACTTGTGACAGTCTATCCAACTTGGAATCTGAACTGTTTGATCTGCTTCTGGCTCAAGATTTCTTTACCTCACTTTATGGCTTTCATTTGCTGCCTTTATTGCTCTCCTAATTAACAGCTATCTTTCTAGGAGAACTAATAAGCATAACACAAACTGGCACTCCCTATCTCTTCTCAAGCTAGAAAGGATGCTGAATAATTTGCTATGAAGTCATAATCTAACATAAATAGTTAACATTAAAAAGAATACCAAACAATCCTCATTCTTCCAATAATCTGGACTTTCTTAATCAACTCCTTCCAAATACACCACAGATGTCTGCTCTCCTTTTAGCAACTCTAACCATAATCAACATTTCCTTTGACAGATTGATCTCCACCCAGTCAATCCCAGACCTCTATCATATGTCACTGCAAAGGTGCCAAGTGGGATGACCTCTAGGATTTCTGTCTCTCTTTTCAAGGTCAGATTACTGTTTCCACTCTCCTGATCCAAACACTTGCTGTGAACTAAAACAATACTGGAATAAGAGTCTTCATTCCCCACTCCAATGCAGACTCTTGACTGCAATCCAAGCTCTCTTTCTCTAAAAAAAAAATGTCATTGCAGTTGATGACAAACATACAGCATATATTCAGTGGCTCAACTAAAAACATTACATGCCCTACACTATAGCCTGAGACAAATATAAGAAAATGGAAAATGATAAATTCTGGTGGTACCATGGTAACGCCACCAAAAGATAAATTAGATCTCTTGACATTAGTCACCCCCTCCCCTCTTGTATAGACAGCAAAGGCAAATCACCTCCTGCAATACCACAAACTGCACATCATGTCCCCTCTGCCTTTCAACAGAAGAACAAAACCTAGGAAGTCTTCCATTCCAAATGGTATTCCTCAGCTGTATTGAAAACTTGTGTCCCAGAATTAACACCCATCCTGTATCACCTATCAAGACATTTTCTGCCTATCAGCATAGAGGTAAGACTTTATCCAGTGTATATAACTAAAAAGGGAAACCTACATTGAGTTAGCTTTGTATTAGGAACACTATAATAATGCGTTGGTCCACCTCTCTGTACAATCACGCTCGCTGATGCCTAGGAACAGATTCCACAAGGTGTTGAACAACCTCATGCATAACTCGAATCATGTCTGCTGCAGCAACTCCATCAGTTCACGATCATTCTATGAAGGAGGATCAGCAGTTTTCACACCACATTCTAGCACATCCCAGACATGTTCAATTGGGGTTACGGTGGTGGTGGGGAAACGTGGCAAATTCATTGTCATGTTCCTCCAACCATTCAGTAGTTGTACAAGCCTGATGAAAAGGTGTGTTTGACCTGTTGAAAGATGGCACTTTGGTTGGGTTAGACACAAGGTGTCGAACATCCTAATGCATAACTCGAATCATGTCTGCTGCAGCAACTCCATCAATTCACAATCATTCTATGGAGGAGGATCAACAGTTTTCACACCCCATTCTAGCACATCCCAGACATGTTCAATTGGGTTATGGTTGGGGGGGGGGGGGGAGAGAAAACGTGGTAAAATTCATCGTAGTGTTCCTCCAACCACCCAGTAGTTGTACAAGCTTGATGACAAGGTGTGTTGACCTGTTGACTGATGGCACTTTGGTTGGGGTAGACCTGCAGACATGGATGGAGATAGTCAGTTAACAGGTCCCTGTAAGATTAACCATTCGGTGTGGAATGATAACCAACGGACCCTAGGGTGTGTCGTGAAAAAGCTCCCCAGACCATAACACCACCTCCACGGGCCTGTTGAACACCCAACTGCAACTAGGGCATAGGGTTTCATGCTGTTTACACCAAATATGAACCTGACCATCAGCATGGTGCAGGAAGAAATGGGACTCATCACTTCAGATGACCTTGTATCTAATAATTGTGCACTGGGTATACTTGTTGGTCTCTGGCTATGAACCCCAGGCAAAGCAAGGTGCATGGTGAATGTGGAAATGGATCAAAATTCCCTGCTGTCGTACTGGTGGGTGAGCTGTGTTACTGTTGCATGTCATTGCTGTAATAGCAGTCATGACACATGATGCTCACCTCTAGGATAAACCATGCATAACTGATCAATATGAGTCCTTCTGCTGGATGTCTGGCTATGGATAATCCAGTCCTGGTACACCCTTGATACAGTAGTAACCAATACGTGCAGCTGTTTCTGAAATGCTGGCACCTGCCCTCCAGGCCCCAACTATCTGTGTGCAGTCAAATTGACTTACAATGCCACATTTCCCTATTAATGGCAAATGTTTACTGATTACGTACAGAATAGCAACTGCACGTGACATTGATATCATGTGGCACTTTATTATCATGCAAAATATGTAAATCGGGGTGGGGGTTTCCTAATGCAAAGCTAACTCAGTGTATAAGTCATCCATCAAACTATTGTCTTACTGCTCTTATATTCTTTCTCGAAAATAATGCAAGTCAACAACCAGCTTCTTCATCAGTATGGATTTCTTTAATCCTATCCTACATCAGACCTTCTTGCTAATCGTACCTATCTTTGAACACAGACCATGGAAGATTTGGAGAAGCTTGTGTGGTCCCTGTTGATATTTCTAAAGCATCTGACTGTGTCTAGCATTGAGGGGCTTCTCAGCAGGCTACCATTACATTGTCTACTTTCTGTCCTTTGTGATTGGATTGGCAGTTTCCTCTCTGGTCATTCTTTTCATGTTATGGTGGATTGTTTCCTCTCAGATTTCTTTATCAATGGTGGAGTATCCCATGACTCTGTACTCTCACTCACCCCTTTCCTCCTGTAATGATCTTTCTAACTTCGAATCATATTCATAGTTTTGCTGATGAGAGTACTCTCCATGCTGTATTTGAGACTCTCATAATGCTCAAATGATTAAACTTTTAAGACGTTCCATAACCAATGTCTAAAATGCTGGTCTCCTCCCCATGGTTTAACTTTCACATCCCAACTTATCCTGGCATAAACATAAGATCAATAACCTGCTCAGCCTCTAAAAAGTTCCATTCTTTTTCATTTAAAACACCACTTCTCTCCTGTTCAACTTTAGAATACTGTTCTCACATGTGGGTCATACACTGAAACTTCAGTATACAATTCAAGAATTCTTGATTTGTATACTGAAGGCAAGTCCATTTTGCATCTGCCATGGACTCCCTTCTGTCACTTTTCCACAGACGGTCTGTTTCTATATTATGCTTTTATTTTTATTTATTTATTTTGGTACTTTCATTGGCATAGCGCTACAGAACTGGCCACTAACATTCCCCAGTTTCATCTAATTATGTAAGAACTGGAGCAGCCAATGGTCAACATCTGTACAAAGTCCAACTTCAAACATATAAAACAAACGTCTCATTCTCTCTCTCTTCATTTCATCTATCTCTGTTCTTTGGTCAAAGAGCCTTCCCAATGACTATAACGCCTAACTTTTCAACAAACATGTTAATAGATCACTTGCCATATGGCAATGCTATAAGGTTTTCTGACCTCTCATGTGGGATCAAAAATCATACATCACTTATAACAACATGTGGTTTAGTCTGGTTGGAATTATGAGCAAAACAACTGGTTACGAGGCCACACAATTAATATGGATAATAGCAAGGCTATCAAATTATTTTCCAATTGCATGTATTCTTCTGGCCAGTTTTTGCAGAATGAAAACAAAACCTTCAAATCAACACATAACGTCACTAAACTACACTGGTGTACTAAGAATGAACTAATTTTTATCTGTATATGAAAAAAAATTTATTTACAGCCAAATGTGAACATAAATTTATTGCCGGCATACTAATAAATTATATTACACAAAAGTGTGTCATAAATTTTGTACAAATTAAATTGCAATACATTTTTGAAAAAAGTTACAAATTTCCTAAGGATGTAGTTAAGGAATGAATGTACAGTGAATAGAGAAAACTATACAGAGAGACATTTCGGTATGGAATATGTACACCCCAAACTATGATGCAGCTCTAACTGTCATATCATGCTTAGCACCAAGCGATTCAGGAGTTCTTGAGGTAAACTGGCCCACTTCTCCTTGCCTCCCCCCCCCCCCCCACACACACACCAAGATAACTTCTATACAGAACATTTTGAAAACAAAGCACTCAACACAGCCATACCTAAACCAATAACTTGCCTGCACTATGTTGATGATGTGTTTGCTATTCGGCCTCATGGTACAGACACATTGGATAAATATTTAGGACATCTTAGCAGCCAACATTCTAAAATAAACTTCATCTCAGAAAAAGAAAGAAACAATTGTCTTCCTTTTCTAGATACACCAGTGAGACAACCTTAATAGCTCATTATCCTTTTTCATTTACAGAAAACCTAATCATACAGGAAAGTACTGACATAAGCAATCACATCACCACCATCCTGACCAACAGTATGGCATCCTCAAAACACTTACTCATCAAACCAGGGTTATTTATTCAAATGACACAGCTCAGGGACCTTTGCAACACCTTCTTAGCCAATGGCTACAGTTCATATAAATACTGTATGTATCCCCCCCCCCCCTTCTGAAACCAACACACAGAATCAAAGCAAAACCATTCCCATCCCATATATTAAGGGATGAGTTTATTAAGGATACACAAAAAAAAAGGAGCCAAAGTTCTCTGCAAATATGATCTCTATGTCACTTTAAACTTTGCATTCAGCTAAATAGTGTTTTCCTAAAGATCCACTCCAACCTCTTGCACATCCTGCAGTTGATCCTACTTTGGATAGACTGGTAGATCAGAATTATATAGGATTCCATAGAATAAGAGGGAGGAAAATATCAATATTATGTCGATTTAGAATCAACATTAGCTATGAAATATTCTACACCTGAAAAAAGCATGATTGCATTAATTTGCCAAAGATCTCAGAGACATAAAATTTTGAAACCCCTGATAGGATGATTTCTCCGAATTAACTTTATGGTTATCTGGCCAATAGAGTGCAGCATGCAAGGATATAAGTTTTGTTTCAGTTACAATTTCCACTCTTTTCCATAGTTGTTTAGTTCAGTGCTGTGTAAAAAAAAAAAATTTTGTCAGTTTAATAAATGTGTTTTTTTCTCCCTTGGTGTTTATACCACGAAGCGCTATTATGAATGACAACTCAGCTATTTCTTGTATATAGAACCCTGTTCTACGTCTATTCACTAAGGTTATTTTTCCTTTTATTTAATATATAGCTATAAAATTCTTCCAATTTTTGTTTGGCTTGTTAAGCTAACTTCTTTTCATCATCTAATTTTGCCTTCCTCACTATGGCCATTGCTCTCCTAGCCTGCCCCTTATAGTACTCCAGAGACCAATCATCATCATCACACTTCTCACAACATCAGATTCCTAATAATTTTTTTTTTCCAGCTCTTGCTTTAAAGTTTTACTCATCCATTTAACTCCTATGCTCTTAATTCTTCTACCTCTGGGGATGCAGTCAGATATAGCTTCTTTTAAGCACACTGACTAATTCCTATGCACTGTAGATTCTTCCTCTACCACAAAGTTTTTCATGCCAACCACTCTAAGCTACCCCTCATTTTATTATAATCACCTACTTACAATTTCACATATGCTCCTTCTTACAAAACTCTTACATACAGTGTTGCTTCTAACTCAAAACCACATGATCACTCTTGCCAATTAGAAGCATAATGGTCAACTAATTTATAGAGAGAGATTCTCCAATGCTATTACTAAATTACTCTTCCTCTACAACAAAATTTTTCATGCCAACCACTCTAAGCTATCCCTCATTTTATTATAATCACCTACTTACAATTCCACATATGCTCCTTCTTACAAAACTCGTACAGTGTTGCTTCTAACTCAAAACCACATGATCACCTTTCCAATTAGAAACATAACTTTCCTGAATTATTTTTGCCACTACAATTGGAGATTTCTACTATAGTTGGATTTAATTCCCCTGTCCTTATTGTCTGTCTTCACTGATTCAACTGAACCTAATACATTTAATTCCTAAAATTACTATACTCTGTCAGCCAAGTCTCACAAATACTCTCTATTGTGATAGTAACTTGAAATTTCTTAAAAACAGAATATATTCTCAAGAACCTTTAATATATGGAGTTAGGATTCTCTGGAGGTCCTTTCTTGTAGAATTTGGAATAAATGATTAATAATGTTATCAGTGATTTTTGGATTATAGGCATTAATGAGGGCAGTTTGCTTGATAGTCAAAATTTCTTGAAGAGTTGCTTGTGAGAAACAGCTCATGTACAGATGTCATCATCATCATCATCAAATTCCTGCCATGTACCCTAAAGGGGTGTACAGGATATGACAGTACTACATGAAAAAATTACATCATTACTAACTTCCTATCTACAATTTTCCTCCAAATCACTCTGTTACTTGTCAAGACTCCAACATTATCAGATCTTATATTTCTATCGTCTAAGGCACTTTGTACCGTATCAATCCACCTATATCTTGGTCTTCCTCTGGGTCGCTTTCCTGCCAACCTGGCAGAGAACACTTGTTTTACTAATCTTTCTCAGGACTCTCATTATCTGCGGACTCTAGTCTTTGGTCAAGTGTTTTACTTCTGACCCAGCTCTCAGATCCATAAATTAAAACTGGTTTGAACACTGTCTTGTACACAGCTAATTTAGTGTTCCGACTAATTTCTTTCTTATTCCATATGAATTTATTCAATTGACTTCCCACCATACCAGCTTTGCTGATTCTGATGTCTATTTCTATATTTAATTTACCATCTTCAGTAAAAATCGTGCCTAAGTAGCTGAAATGTTTTACTTGTTCCACATGTTCCCCATTCACAACACAGTTGACATTTTCAATGATTCTGCCTATTTTCATTGTCTTTGTCTTTTTATTGCTGACCTTCATAACATATCTATTACAACAGCCATTCAATTTAGTCAGAGAATCTTGCAGACTTGTAGCGGATTTATTTAGAAGTATAACATCATCCACATAAAGCAAAGAGCTGACATTAACATCTCCAATTTTGATATCAGGTTTAATACCATATTCCTTCATATTGTGATCCATATAGATAATGAATAACAGAGGGGATAATGTACATCCTTGTCTCACACCAGATTTAACATTAAACCATCTTCCTGTACATCCTTCAATTCTAACTGCTGACTTACAACTCAAATAAAGACTAAGTATTGCTTGATATAATACCCCCATTGACACCATATAACTGCAGTGTATTGAATAGCTTCTCTCTTGGCACCTTGTCATATGCCTTTTCCAAATCGACAAAACGTAAATACAGATCTTTGTTGTATTCCCATGCTTTCTCGACTATTTGTCGTAAAGTGAAGATCTGATCCTGACAGCCTCTATTTGGACTGAATCCAGCTTGTTCTTCACCAAGCTTTTCTTCCACAATTCTTCTCAACCGTTTCTCAAGTATACTTGCATAGATCTTGCCAGGAACACTCAGTAGGGAAATACCTCTGTAATTCTCACATTCAGTTTTTATTTCCCTTTTTATATATGGGTACTATGAGAGCTCTACTCCAATCATCGGGAATTCGTCCCTCTGTCCAGGCTTTCTGAACTATGCAGTGCAGCCACTGTAAGACTTTTATACCACCAAACTTCAGCATTTCTGGTCGAATATCATCTACTCCTGCTGCCTTTCCACATTTCAAGCCTTTGATGGCTTTTTCTACTTCAAGTATGGATATGTATTCCTGACTGCATGCCTGGTCAGTGTTTTTTATCACTGTGCTGTCATCACTCCTTGTTTCATTTAGCAGTTTTTCAAAGTAATTACTCCATACTTCAAGGATATCTTTTTCTCCTGTTTTCATGTCACCTTTATCATCTCTAACTCCTTTTACAGCACTCTTTCCTCCATTCCTAAGCTTCTTCAACAACCTCCAGAATATTTTGCCACCTTCTTGATATTTATTTTCTATATTCTTGCGAAAGTCCTCCCATGACTTTTGTTTAGCTTTCTTACATTTGTTTCTGTATTCTGTAAGAGTAAAAGCTGACTTATTTGCCAGGAACTTTTGATATGCTTTCTTCTTTTCCTTCACTGCCTCTTTAACTTCCTGTGTCCACCAGGGAGTTCTGATTTTTTTATCCTTGCACACAACCTCACCACATGCCTCTCTGGCAGAACCAATCAATGTTTTCTTCAGAGTTTGCCAATGAATCTCCAAGGTTTGGTTCCTGTTCTCAAACTCTTTCATTTTCTTTTCAATAATCTTTCTGTATTTTTGTCTACAGTTCACATCTGAGAGCTGCTCAACTTTTATTCGCTTTAAAACTTTCTTACATGTCATTCTTTTCAATGTGAAATTCAATTTTATCCTGCTCAAGACTAAATAGTGATCACTTCCAATTTCAAATCCTCTGTACACTCTGGTGTCCTGCACCAGGGAGAAAACATCACTATCAACAATAACATAGTCAATGAGACTTTTCTTATTCCTAGCCTCTTCTCTCCATGTGAATTTGTGCACATTTTTATGTTGGAACATGGTGTTAGTAATAACTAGTCCATGTCCTGAGCAGAAATCCAACAGATATTTGCCATTATTATTAGCTTTGCTCTTTTCTCCAAATTTTCCCAAAATATTTTTGTATGTCTCACAATCATTTCCTACTCTACTATTTAGATCCCCAACAATGACCAACTTTTCCTTTTTCATTGTGTCAGTTGCTTTTTCTAAAGCCTCAAAAAATTCCTCCACTTCTACCTTAGTAGAACCTTCTGTGGGACCATAGGCACAAATAAGTCTCATTGTCCAGTTCCCCATTCTCGTATTTGCCCACATTACTCTACTTGAGACTGACTGCCATTCAAGAAGATTAGCCTCGTATTTTGTGTTGAATACTATGGCTACTCCTTCTTTTCCTTGATTGTCATTGCCAGAATATAACATTTTGTATTTATTGCTCAGAAAGATCTCACCAGTTTTGGTCTTTTTTGTTTCAGTCACCCCTATTATGTCGATCTGGTACTTATCTAATTCCTCAGCTAGCTCCATTTCTTTGCCATTCAGGCTTCTTACGTTGATAGTACCGATCTTTAACTCTGGTGATGTTGAGTTGGGGTTTGTTTTCAGATTTGTTGTACGGATGTCTGATTTCAATATCCAGAAAAAGTTTATAGTGTACCGATGTGGAGAAAGACTCCTGTTTTTTGCTTGATTAGGGATTGAGACAGCCTTCCCATTCATAGTGCAGATCTCTGTATTTTCCCGTTGCCAAAACACCTTTGTGGGCAGGTGCATTGTCCTGATGAAAGAAGATTTTTTCCTTCTGCAAACTGGATATTTTCTCACGAATTTTATCGTCTAGTTTGGTGAAAAGATCGGAATAATATTCCCGGGTTATTGTTTTACCCTTTTCAAGATAATTAATAAACATAATGCCTTTAGCATCCCAAAACACTGATGCCATGACCTTTCCTACTGATGGAACCGACTTTGTCTTCTTTGGCACTGAACAACAGGCTTCTGTCCACTGTTTTGACTCTGTCTGGATTCTGGCATGTATAATGGTGAATCCAAGTCTCATCCATAGTAATAAAGCGATGCACAAAATCAGTTTTATTCTTGTTAAACTGCTCCGAGCACTGTTCAGAGATTTTCATGCGAGTGCGTTTTTGATCTGCTGTGAGCAAGAGCGGCACCCATCTTGCACAAAGCTTTTTCATTTGCAATTCTTCATGCAAAACATATCTAACACTTTCTTTTCAAATGCCTACAGTCTCAGCAATTTCACGCACTTTGACTCGCCGGTCATTCAATACCATATCGTGCACTTCATCAATGATTTCTGGTGTTGTTACACTTTTTGGACGTCCTTCACGTGGATCATCTTCAAGGCTGGCATAGCCACATTGTTTAAACTCGACAGCTTATAAACTTTTATGAACTTCAAATGAATTTCTTTTGCTGTTAAACCTTCTTTCACAAAGAATTTTATAACCGCACGATACTCAATTTTATCCATTTCAAGGGATACAGACAACACTTTTGCTTCAGACAGCTGTATAAAACAAACTACTTGATAGAATGACTTGCAATTTCACATGGATGCTTATGACAGATGTACCAACTTAGGAAAAAATAAAAAATCTTGCCAATAGTATTGCCATCTATGGTCGAGGCCGAGAATTTTTCAGACCACCTAGTAGGTGCCAGCATCTCATATTCTTTCTAAACCCTCAACAGGTATATATTACATTAGAAAGAACAAGTTTATTATGGTAGACAAGTGCTACCAACAATATCCTAAATCCTAAGCAGGTATATACTGTGTTGGAAATAGTACGAGTCCCTATGATTTAATTTTTTTTTTGGGGGGGGGTGGGGGTGGAAGAAGAGAACAGTCTGCTTGCTTATACAATGAATGAGCTCAAGAACTGGCCAAAGAAAGGCCTAGAACTACAATGCAAATGCCATTTCCATAGAGTTACAAATGCACCTACTCTACTAATTATTCAAAGTTATTTTTCATTCTTAATTACATAATGTGTCATTTTTCTATAATGGGAATGTACCTGTAATAATGCCTGGAGCAGTGGCAGCAAGAACAGGTGTTGGTAAAAGAGAAGGAGTAACTAGTCCAGGAGGTCCTATGGCAGGAATAGCTAATCCTGGTGGTGGAATTACAGGACTCATGCAAGTTGATACTGTTGGTGGTGAAGCCACAGGTGGTGGTGCAGTAGATCCCAAACCAAGAGCCTGAAAAATTACATTTTATAAAACTCACTATTTTTTAAGTTGTTGTTTTTGCTTACATTTCATAATAAATTTTTGCTGATTATAAAAATAATGCTTGAAATGTAAGCTTAAAAAACAAGCTGACACAATGATAAAAAGTTATATAAAAATTGAATGTTATGACTACAAATGTAAGTTCATTTTATGTTTAGTTTATTTCTTCTGGAAATATCAGCCAAAATATTAGCTAAAATGGAGAAGTCAGGTGTATTAATATAAACATTAAATAATCTATAATTACTCATTACAAACATTTTTTATAGTATTATATCATAATTTATACATAAATAGTGTATAAATTTCATAAACAGCCTTCAAAATTAAGATTTCAGTTATATGATAAAACAGTTTTGAATTTTATTCAATTTCTTTGCTTATTGTAATGATGACAATAAGAGTGCTCTTAAACCAAAACCATGCATAAGTGATGGCAACAAAATAAATGAAATACATTTTAAGTAGTCAATCTGATTACTTTGATAATGTAATCCTTAAGGAACTACACAAAAATGCCAAATATATATGTCTTATTATAACAGTTCATTATATCACATGTCATCAGAAAATGTAACTGTAGTACAAAGGGCAGCCATGTTCTTAGCTAATTTTTTAATTTAGCCCTGAACTGCATCACAGTAATGAGCAGAAGTTAAGTGTTTTGGAACAAGTGCACTAAGGACAGAGAGAGAAATGCGCGTGTGTGTGTGGGGGGGGGGGGAGAGAAAAACACAGAAAAAGAAATTATGATTACTAAATAACTCGAGGAATTCACAACGTACACTAGAATATAAATTAAATTAAACTTTAATATATACTTCCCATATTTCGATGTCAGGTTGCCATCTACAAAGGAACTTAAGATAAAGAGACAGTAAATAAATGAAGAAGAAGCGAGGAAGCTATTGTTTCTCCTAAAAGTTCTGATGGTTTTTTATGTGATGCTTCATCACTATCAGAACTCTCCTTAGTTGATGACACATCAACATCACTGTCATCACTTACATCTAAAAAGAATTCTTCAACATATTCTTCATTTGATTCACTATCAGAATCTCTTGCAAATAACGCAGCAGGCATCTTGCACTTCTGCAAACCTGAAGTGAAAGCCATTTTCTTACACCATATGCATCCTTCAACACTTTCATTTCTAGCAAAGTAAACAAATTTCTTTTCTCACAGGGAACTATCGCCATCTAGTGTAAGCAAGAACAGTAAATCATAAATGTGTCTAGTCATAACGATTATAAAACAAAAAAGTTTATGGAAATGTGCTCAGAGCATTGGTAACGCTGCCAATGAATTAGGGAAATATGCTCAGAGCATTAGTAATGCTAAAGAAATGATACCAACGGACACCCTCAGCACGTTTTTAACAATTAAAGGGTTAATTGTTTAATTGCACTTCCACCAAAATAAAAATGGGGAGAGGGGGAAACGTCTGTTGCAAGATATTCCATCCAATTCTCTTTTGTGTGAGACAGATTGATTCTCCTAATCTAGCTTCAAATACAATAACATACTAAAAATGCACTAAATAATAATAAAAAAAAAAAAATCAATCAATCAATTAAAACATCACCTATCTTTCAGGGGCTCACTCAAAAGAGACTCAAACCCAACTGATTATTACCAAAAGAGCTGCCATCTACATATATCTGGTGGGATAGTTAGGTCCAGAGTTGGGAGGATGGTGAGTATTACCCATTATTTTTATGGACAGAGTGCATTAATGCACGTTGAAAATGAAATAAACAGGTTAAGTTCAGAATCTATATAAAAATAAACATTAAAAACTATCCATTACACCTGAAAATAATTATTCATGCCTAGTTTTAAGCACTACCATCAGTAGTCTACAATAACTTCCACAATACCAAATTGGTAGAAGCGACGAGTTCAATCCTAATCACTGACTAGAGAGAACCTAACACAATAGGATTAACACGTTTGCTACAAGGAGCAGGAACAAATCGTCTTGTGCTGTATTTGACCACGAGGAGGCATGCACTTCCAACAAAATAAAAATGGGGAAACATCTATTGCAAGACATTCCATCCATCCATCCAATTCTCTTTTGTGTGAGACAGATTGATTCCCCTAATTGGGGCTTCAGGCAATTTAATACAGCTGGTTTGCCATTCCTCTGCTCCTCCTCCCATACCCTAAGGGCAGTATTTTTTTTTTTTTTATGTCTGTTGATATGTTCAAGCAGATGGTTTGCTTGTTCTGGAGGATGAAAAAAAAAAAAATAAATAAAAACAAACCAATTCCATATGAGATGGGCTAACCCATCTTTAATTGAAAAATCCTGATAAAGACTTCATGTCACAAGAGAGAATTTGAACCCAAATCTTTCCAACCATATGGCTCTATATTTAAACTAATTAATAAACAGCATCTGTATATACTGGCAGCTTAGCTCATCATACTGCACAGCTGCAAGCCAAACAAAGTAGAGGAAAAGTTTTATTGTAGTACTAAAGACAGTGTAAAAGAGTGACTGGTTTTATTTATTTATTTTTATAACAGAGTAACCATTGTAAGTAAGAGTGGTCGTAAGTCACATATGTTAGTCAAGAACTGACTGTATTTTACCTTTACCTACCCAGAACAGTAACATGTAATATTTGCACTTGTATGGCAACAGATATGAAAGGAAGTCACAACATCTTGGAAGATGAGGGGTAGCTGTGTGTCGGGTTTACACTAACTGGCTGCTGAAACCATCAGCTGAAAATGTAACTACTGGGAAGTACATCATAAAAGTAGCACCTTGCAGTGAAACTAAAAATGTATTGAAAGAAGTTAAATCAAATTCACATTGTGAAATAAATGTTAAGACAAGGATAAACTATAAAAATTTTGCTAGTTACAGCAAAAAAGGCTAGAGAGATTTAAATCAAGGTTTGGTCACTACAATGCAGTTTTTTTTTTTGGGGGGGGGGAGGGGGAGGGGAAGAGATGAGTAATAAATCTGTTTACATTTAGAAACATGTGGTCTCGATACCAGAAATTATACAATGATCTACTAAACGACCTAAATATTAGTGTTCATTAAACATGAAAAAGTACAAATACCCAAAACATGAGACATGTGAGAGAGAAGAGAACTCTAAAAGAGTAAGAAATTATGAAAATAAAATGCTAGAATTAACATTTATATTTCAAACTGTCACAATACTTTAAATAAATGTCACTTATCATGAAATCTTCATAAAAGTAAATGTTTTGTCTGCACATTAAAACTGAAAATAACCTTAAAACTTCAGCAATCAAACTTTATAATTGGTGATTTCCAATTACAAAAAGGAAGGGAGAAACGTGATGGGTAAAGATGCTGTGAATAAGTGAGATTTTAACTGGAGAGGCTTAAAAACAGATAGCTGGCATAAGTTGATACCATTCTCTTAAAACAATAAATTAAAGAAATATGGTATAACATAGAGTACTTCTTTAAGTAGAAGTTTAATTAAAAGTTATGAAGTTCTGTGTGGATAGTGGCTCATTTTGTGTTTGAAAATTTAACTCTTTATCCATAAGTTAAAAAAATTCTAAACTATTATTTGATGAGAACCACACAGACTAATTCCTTTCTCAATGAAAATAAAGTATTAAAAACTTTAATTTTGATATGAATACCAGAAAAATGCTTCCAATGAGTACTCATCTGGTTGGAATCTGGAAGTGTATAGTAAAAGCAAATGAAGAAATTTAATTAATGAACATAACTTTAATAACTGTAAAAAGAAGAAACTTATCTATAACATTTGCTAGGAAGAAAACCTAAAGTTTTAGGCATGGTGTTGGTTGTAATTGATCAGTTTAGCTACCTGCTACAGAGATAACTGCAATAACACCATTCAAAAGTAGTGGAATTGAACTACACGGAAGGCAATGACACATTACACGTCCTGATATCGCAATACTAAAGCAACTCAAAATGCAAAATTTGTAATTATAAGCTGCCAATAATTTTTTAAACTTTGCAAATTCAAAATGTAAACACATTATAATTCACTGTAACACATTTCCAAAAAATTGCTAACAAAAGTTGAAATAGGAATAATGCTATTCTAATGAAAATCCACTATTGCAAACTATCTACTAGTCGTGAATGTACTTCACATGCAAACTTTGCTTTAAAAAAAGAATATAATTTCTCATCATCATCAAATTCCTGACATGTACCACATGAAAAATTTACATTAGAATTTTTCTCCAAATCACTCTTGTTACAAGACTCCAACATTATCAGATTTTATATTTTGATTGTCTAAGGCACTTTGTACCGTATCAATCCACCTATATCTTGGTCTTCCTCTGGGTCATTTTCCTGCCTACATGGCAGAGAACACTTGCTTTGCTAATCTTTCCTCACCCATTCTGTTTAAGTGACCATACCACCTGAGATTAGCTCTGCTAACGCATTCCTGGATGCTGACAATGTCTAGTTCTTTCCTAATATTCTCGTTTTTAATATCATACTGCCGTCGATGCCATCTGTTCACACCTCTAATCTTTCGCAGGACTCTCATATCTGCGGTCTCTAGTCTTTGGTCAAGTGTTTTACTTCTGACCCAGCTCTCAAATCCATAAGTTAAAACTGGTTTGAACACTGTCTTGTATACAGCTAATTTAGTGTTTTGACTAATTTCTCCTTATTCCATATAAATTTATTCAGTTGACTTCCTACCACACCAGCTTTGTTGATTCTGTTATCTATTTCCATATTTAATTGACCATCTTCACTAAAAATCGTGCCTAATTAGCTGAAATGTTTTACTTGTTCCACAGGTTCTCCATTCACAATGCAGCTGATATTCTTAATGCTTCTACCTATTTTCATTATCTTTGACTTGTTACTGCTGACCTTCATACCACATCTATCACAACAGTTATTCCATTTAGTCAGGGAATCTTGCAAGCTTGTAGCGGATTTATTTAGAAGTATAACATCATCCACATAAAGCAAGGAGCTGACATTAACATCTCCAATTTTGATATCAGGTTTAATACCACTTTTCTTCATAATGTAATAAATATAGATAATGAATAACAGAGGTGTGATAATTTACATCCTTGTCTCACACCAGATTTAACATTAAACCATCTCCCTGTACTTCCTTCAATTCTAACTGCTTACTTACAACTCAAATAAAGACTAAGTATTGCTTGATATAATGATCCACTGACACCACACAACTGTAGCGTTTTGAATAGCTTCTCTCTTGGCACCTTGTCATATGCTTTTTCCATCTTTGTTATCTTCCTATGACTTTTCAACTATTTATCGTAAAGTGAATATCTGATCCTGACAGCCTCAATTTGGCCTGAATCCAGCTTGTTCCTCACCAAGCTTCTCTTCCACAATCATTCTCAACCGTTTTTCAAGTATACTGGCATAAATCTTACCAGGAACATTTAATTTACCATCTTCACTAAATATCGTGTCTAAGTAGCTGAAATGTTTTACTTGTTCCAGAGGTTCTCCATTCACAACATAGTTGACATTTTCAACGATTCTACCTATTTTCATTGTCTGTCTTTTTATTGCTGACCTTCATACCATATTTATTACAAAAATTATTCAATTTAGTCAGGGAATCTTGCAAACTTGTAGTAAATTTATTTAGAAGTATAACATCATCCGCATAAAGCAAAGAACATACATTAACATCTCCAATTCTGATATCATGTTTAATACCACTTTCCTTCATAATGTGATCCATATAGATAATGAATAACAGAAGGGATAATGTACATCCTTGTCTCACTCCAGATTTAACATTAAAGAAGAACAAGCTATCCAGCTTGTTCTTCACCAAGCTTTTCTTCCACAATTCTTCTCAACTGTTTCTCAAGTATACTGGCTTAAATCTTGCCAGGAACACTCAGTAGGGAA